>NW_025892868.1:356714-372038 GCF_002878395.1 Capsicum annuum
TTTATAATGAAAAATAGGGTTTTTCATTATAAAGTATGATTTCTATATTGTTGGGTGTTGATGATCATGTTGTTGATATTGGGTGATTCCCAAGATGGAATCTTTATATGTTTGTTTTGAATTTCATGATATCATATGAGTTGGAAACATGTAAATTGGGTTGTTCATGATGTATGAATTTGTTGATTTCACCTATGTTTAAGATGTGCATGTAAGGTGTTTGATAAAATGTCTAAGAAGCTAGAAATCATGCAATATAGCTAAATTGTGACTAAGTGAAGGATTCATGATATGCCCTTATGTTCCAATGACTTCTATGTTGTTAATATGCCTTGTAAATGTTGTTGGAATACTCATGAACTATTCTTATGAGATTATGCTATGTTTACGTACAAATCCTACTTATGAATAAGATTTAGGATAACCATGCAATCCACATGAACTTCCATGCTATTGGTATGTGTTGCCAATATGATTATGCAATGAACATGATATTAAGATTGTGCAAGTACTTCCATGTGATATGAAATCCGTTTCATGCAATACATTGTTGATAACCATGCTTAGAATGAGATCCCTACGTATGATATTATAAATTATGGACTCTACTCTTATGATCAAGTCAGTCATGTGTGTCAGTTTTCTTCCATCGAGTCCTGGGGGTACTTGTACCCGAAAACTATAACTATGTGCCTAGAGCCATGTCATGTTTCACAATATCCAAACTCAAGCTATGATTCCATAGACTTCAGTCCGTCATGTGACTTAAGAAAACCTCATGATCTTAGTCAGTTGTCAGATGTCATTAACATTCTGCCAGTCAATAGAATTCAGTAAGATTAAGTCATGCACAGTCAGTTATTCATGTCCAGTCCTTCCATATGAGAGTAGAGGTTAGCACCAAGTGAACGCAAGGATGGGAACTCAACCGCTAGTTCAGGGTGTGATTATTAGTAGTTATCCTTGTGTTCCAGAACTACGTAGCCAGTGTAGGTTGAGCATCTTAACCCATCAAATTAGGGTTGATGAGGTGGCTTAACCCGTTAGTTTAAGGTTCCCACAGTTCTCATTGAGTACCTTCTAGATAAGGGTCACTCACAGGCTGTCCTTACCTGTGGCATGGTATTGACACCCCTCCAGTTGGGGTAGAGATTAGACCCCAGCTTACCCATAACAGTATACATGGAGCATATCGGTTAAACACTACTTCCCACAGTTTTAGTATCAATCTCAGTAAAATAACTCAGGGCGTTCTTCAAATTTCAGTATATACAAGACTGTCAGCTACAGTCATCCATATTATTAGTTTCAGTATCAGTTATAAAGTTATCAGTAAACCATGTATTAGGTTACAGGTCATGCTATCACGTATTCATGGTCCCAGTTTCTATATATGTGTGTTTGCACTCCTACGTTCATATTAGTCAGTCAGTGTTGTTCATGCATGAAACCCTTTATGTTCAGCCTACCTTTCTCGTATACTCAGCACTCCAGTTGTACTGATGCATTTGTGATATGGTGCTTTCATTTCCTATTACACCATAGGTTCCGAGAGACGAGCTCCAGCCCAGCAGTAGCGGTAGCATTCCAGTCGCAGAGATACAATGAGTACTTATTGATTCGAGGACAATATGATTTGATACATTTATTTAATTCTTCAGTTCAGTTTTACAGAGTTAGTTGGAGATATGTTCCTTCAACTACTTATTCAGATACTTTAGAGGCTTCAGATTTGTGTTTAGATTTACGTTCAGATTGAGTTGTTTTGGGTATTTTTACCCACATAATTGTATTCAGTTGAACCTTATGGCCTTACAGTTCTATGTATTCCATATTATTATATCATGATTTATAGTATACAGGTACAGATATCAGTCATGGGTTAGCTTGTGGTCCCTTGGGGTCATGAGCACCGTGTAGCATTCCAGTTCAGCGAATTGGGGTGTTACAAACTTGGTATCAGAGCCTAAGGTTCAATAGAGTCCTAGAAAGTCTGAAAACCGCATCTAGTAGGGTCTTGTACATGGGTGTATTGTGCGCCACATTTATGTGCAGGAGGCTATAAGATGTTTTAGGACCAGTCCACTTTCTTCATTATTCGTGTCATGCTAGTGAGCGTAATCACAAGTTAAACTCTCAGTCTAATCCATTCTCCTCTTATTCCAGACCATGGCCCCAAAGAGAAGAAAACAGCCAGCTCCTCAGCCCGAAGATCCTTTGGGCAAACATGTTTCCCATGCGGAGTTTAGAGCCGCATTTACCCCCTTGCTCAGTCCATGGCTGCATAGAATGAATGGCTACCAGTCATTCTGGCCAATCCAGTGGCCACTCCCAAAGTAGCTAGGGTTCAGGACTTCACCCGAATGAACTCTCTATCTTTCCATGGGTCTTAAGTCTGATGAGGACCCTCAGGAGTTCATTGACCAAGTCCAGAAGGTCATCGACATCATGGGTGTTAATTTTATTGAGAGTGTTGATTTAGCCGCCTACCAGTTACAGGATGTTGCTCATGATTGGTACAAACATTGGAAGTCTGAGAGGTTAGATGATACAGGCCCTATCAAGTGGGAGGAATTTGCCACGACCTTCTTAGATAGATTCTTTCCCCAAGAGCTGAGGGAAGACAAATTTCTTGAGTTCATCAACCTCAGGCAAGGGAATATGACGATTAGGGAGTATTTTCTCAGATTTACCCAGCTAGCCAGGTATGCTCCTCATGTGGTTGCAGACAATAGACCTAAGATGAGTAAGTTCATGTCAGGGATCAATGATAACGTGGTAAATGAGCGTAGGTCTGTGATGCTGATCGGTGATATGACCTTAGGAAGACTCATGACCCATGCCCAACAAGTAGAAGAGCAGAAGTTTAAGACTAGGGAGAGGCAGAACAAGAGATCAAGGTCAGGTAATTTCAACTTTGCTCACCCCAAGACAGATGGAGGAAACCGTTCATAGTTTCGATCCAAGTCAGCCATTCCAGCTCCTTCCTCTGCCAGTGCTTCAGTGCCGAAGTTCAGAGACGGCAATAGAGACAAAGTGCCAAGCTCTAAATCTCAGGATAGTGTTAGCAGTGCCCGAACAAATCCTTTTTGTCAGACTTATGGTAAGAACCACAAGGGCATTTATAGAGCCGGTAGTGATGCCTGTTTTGGTTGTGGCAAGCCAGGCCACAGGATTAGGGAGTGTCTACAGTCAAGTCTTCAGGGTCAGCAAAATCATTCTACAGCTCAGTCCAGTCGCCCAAACTAGCAGGGTGCCATTTCCAGTGCTACCAGTGGGTAAAACCCAAATAGACTCTATGCTCTTCAGTCCCGGTAAGATCAGGAAAATTATCTTGATGTCGTTACTGGTACGTTATAGATTTTCCATGTTCATGTTTATGCTTTGCTAGACCCAGGTGCATCTTTGTCTTTTGTAACTCCATACATAGCAGGTGATTTCAGAATCAGTCCCGAAGTCCTAGCAGAGCCCTTCTCAGTCTCTAACCCAGTGGGTAAAACCATCATAGCCCGGTGGGTATACAGGAACTGCCTGATTATGATATCTCAGAAATCCATGTCAACAGATTTAGTGGAGTTAGAGATGATTGATTTTGATATCATTCTTGGCATAGATTGTCTTCATTCCTGCTATGCCACAGTCGACTGCAGAAATAGGATAGTTCAATTTCAGTTCCCGAATGAGCCCATCCTACAGTGGAAGGGTAGCATTTCAGCGTTTAGGAGTCCACTTATTTCCTACCTTTGGGCAAGGAAAATGATTTCTAAGGTGTGTGTGTATCATCTCATGCATGTTAAAGATTCCAGTTTTGAATCTCCCAGCCTTGAAACAGTCCTTGTTGTTAATGAATACTCAGATGTCTTTCCCGAAGATCTTCCAGGCATTCCTCCCAAAAGAGAAATAAACTTTGGCATAGACCTTCTTCCGAATACTCAACCTATTTCTATTTCTCCATACATAATAGCACCAGAAGAACTCAAGGAACTGAAAGATCAATTGAAGGATCTCTTAGATAAGGGATTCATCAGACCCAACGTTTCCCCATGGGGTGCGCCAATATTATTCATGCGCAAAAAAGACGATTCTCTCTGGATGTGTATTAATTACCGTCAACTCAACAAGGTCATGGTCAAGAATAGATATCCTCTTCCCAGGATTGATGATCTATTCGAACAACTTTAGGGTGCTAGTTACTTCTCTAACATAGACCTCAGATCAGGCTATCATCATCTCAGAGTTAGAGAATGTGATATTTCAAAGACAGCTTTCCATACTCGGTATGGTCACTTCAAATTTTTAGTCATGTCATTTGGTCTTACCAATGCCCCTGCATCTTTTATGAATTTGGTGAACCATGTGTTCAAGCAGTACTTGGACCTGTTTGTCATAGTCTTTATAGATGATATTCTGGTCTATTCTCGTACAGAGCGTGATCATGCATACCATCTCAGGATTGTTCTTCAGACTCTCAGGGATTATCAATTATTTACTTAGTTCAGCAAGTGCAAATTTTGGCTAAGATCAGTAGGATTCCTTGGCCATATTGTTTTCGGTGATGACATTAGAGTAGATCCTCAAAAAACTGAGGCAGTAAGAAACTAGCCCAGACCCGTATCTCTATCAGATATTAGGATTTTCTTGGGTTTGGCTAGCTATTACAGATAGTTTGTTGAGGGATTTTCTTCTATTGCATCTCCCATGTCTAGATTGACTCAGAGGAAGGTTAAGTTTCAGTGGTTAGATTCATACGAGAAGAGCTTTCTAGAGTTGAAGACTCAACTCACCTCTGCTCTAGTTCTAGCTATTCCAGATGGTTCAGATGGTTTTGTAGTCTATTATGATGCATCCAGAGTGGTTTTAGGTTGTATCCTCATTCAGCATGGTAAGGTCATAGCCTATGCCTCCAGACAGTTAAAGCCACCTTAGAAGAATTATCCTACTCATGATCTTGAGTTAGTAGCGGTAGTTAGTTTTTTTTGAAGATTTGGAGTCATTATCTCTATGGAGTTCATGTATATTACTTCACAAACCATAAAAGCCTCCAGTATGTCTTTTCCTAGAAAGATCTTAATATTTGCCAGAGAAGGTCGTTGAGCTCTTGAAGGATTACGACATGAGTTTTCTTTATCATTCAGGCAAGGCCAATGTTGTGGCCGACGATCTCAGTCGACTCTCCATGGGTAGTATTTCTCACGTTGAGGATAGTAAGAAAAAGATAGCTCAGGAGATCTATCAGCTTGCTAGACTAGGCGTTCGCTTAGTCTTTTCTTCAAAGGATGGTGTATGTGTTCATAGTAGTTCAGAGTTATCTCTAGTTTCTGAGGTGAAAGAGAAACAAGACAGGGATCCTAGCCTTGTCAAGCTTAAAGAGTTAGTTCAAAATTAGAGAGTCGAGGTTTTCTCCCAAGGGGAAGATAGTGTTCTTCATTGTCAGGGTCGTCTATGTGTTCCAGGTGTAGATGAATTGAGGTAGCAAATACTTGCAGAAGCACATGGTGCGCGATACTCTATTCATCCAGGGTCCATTAAGATGTATCTCGACATGCGGGAGATCTATTGGTGGAGTGGGATGAAGAGAGATATTGCAGAGTTTGTGGCTAAGTACTCTACATGTCAGCAGGTTAAGATAGAGTATTAGAAACCTAGTGGTTCCATGCAAGAGTTCACCATTCCTACTTGGAAGTGGGAAGAAGTTAACATGGACTTCGTGATGGGTTTGCCTAGAACTTGTCATCAGCATGATTCCGTCTAGGTCATTATAGATAGAATGACCAAGTCAGCTCATTTCCTTCCTATTCGTACTTCTTATTCCACCAAGGATTATGCCAAACTCTATATCAGGGAGTTAGTCAAGTTACACGGTGTTCCACTATCTATCATCTCAGACAGAGGTACCCAATTCACTTCTCAGTTTTGGAAAGCATTCCAAAAGGGTCTCGGTACCCAAGTCCATCTCAGCACAGCATTTCATCCTCAGACAGATGGTCAAGCAGAGAGGACCATTCAGATTCTTGAAGATATGCTAAGGGCGTGTGCAATTGACTTTAAAGGAAGTTGGGACAACCACTTGCCTTTGATTTAGTTTGCATACAATAATAGCTATCATTCTAGTATTCAGATGGCTCTATTCAAAGCTCTCTATGGTAGGAGATATAGATCTCCAATTGGTTGGTTCGAAGTTAGTGAGGCCTCAATCATAGGTCCTGACTTAGTATTCAACGCCTTAGAGAAAGTTTAGTTGATCACAGAGAGACTCCGGGCTGCTCAAAGATGGCAGAAGTCCTATGCAGATGTTCGTAGAAAGGATCTCAAGTTCGAGGTCAATGACTATGTCTATCTTAAGATCTCTCCCATGAAGGAGTGAAGAGGTTCAACAAGAAAGGGAAACTCAGTCCCCGCTATGTCGGTCCCTTCAGAATTCTTTGCCGCTTTGGCAAGGTAGCTTATGAGCTTGAGTTGCCTTCAAATCTAGTCTCAGTCCATCCAGTCTTTCATGTCTCTTTGCTGAAGAAGTGCATAGGTGACCTAATAGTTGTTTTCCCTATTGAGAACATCGACATTCAGAACAGCCTCTCTTATGAAAAGATTACAGTCGAAATCTTAGATTATTAGACTGGTAGATTGAGGAACAAAGAAGTCCCTCTAGTCAAGTTCTTTGGAAAAATCAGTCTCATGAGGGAGCTTCTTAGGAAGCAGAAGCAAATATGCGTACCAAGTATCCTCACCTTTTCCTCACCAATTCAGATCAAGCTTAAGGTAACAGTTCTCCTTAATCTTATTCAGTTCACATTCATGTTTCCAGTATAAACTTGGTACCTATTAACGATTTCATACTCAGTCATGCATTCATGTGTCAGTTGTCCATGCATTAGATATGCACGAGTTCAGTATGTTTAGCATGTTAGTCGTGAGATCAAGTTTTAGTTCTTCATGTTTAGTTTAGGTTTTATTGTCTTGTATCACTTCTCAGTAAATTCTCATTCGAGGATGAATGTTCCTAAGAGGGAGATATTGTAATACCCCGCATGGTTCTAAGCTAGGAAGTGAATAAGTATTCCTACATATGAAATCTCCTATCCTATGATTCATACTTGAGTACATGACTTACAATGAATATCCTAGTGATAGGATAGTTTATGATGCATTAAGCATGTTCATATGAGTCACTTAAGGTAATACAAGCTAAGATTTTTTTATTCCATCAAGTTTTAGTGTTCAATTTTGCAACGGTCATCTTTTAATGAGTATAACTCGATGTTAATGTGGTATTTTTTCTGATTAAACCCACTAAATTGTATACAATAGAATTAGCTTTCCAACGATACCAATTTCACCTTAATCCAATACCCGAGCAAAAAGTTATGCCCATTTTTGTGAGAGACAGTAAGCATAGACGATTGGTTAGGCGCCACCCAACCCAAGCATAGGCGATTGGTTAGGCTCCGCCTAACGTAGCTTAGGCAATCACTTGGGTGCCACCTAAGTCAATTCCAGGTGCCAAAAATACTCCGTTTTGAGTTATTTTTAGGGTAATTAAGTCTTTTAACACTCTTTACACGTCCCAAAACTTAACCCTACAAAATATATAGCTTCTAAACATATTACAACCCTATTTTCATCTCAAAGCTAATCATCTAAGAGCACTAAAAGATAAAAACAACCAGGGTTGCGTAACTAAGCTTGAAGATCCAATTTTAAGTAAATTCCTCCGTCAATCATCAAGAATCTTTCCTTCTAAGGTATGCGTGAGTTGATTTATAGATCTCTTTCATCCATAAAGCTCAAAAATCCTCTTTTTCATTATAAAGTATAATGTTTATATTGTTGGGTGTTGATGATCATGTTATTGTATTAGGTGATTCCCAAGATGGAATCTTTATATGTTTGTTTTGAGTTTCATGATATCATATGAGTTGGAAACATGTAAATTGGATTGTTCATGATGTATGAATTTGATGATTTCACCTATGCTTAAGATGTGCATGTAAGGTGTTTGATAAAATGCCTAAGAAGCTAGAAATCATGTAATATAGCTAAATAGTGGCTAACTGAAGGATTCATGATATGCCCTTACATTCCAATGACTTCTATGTTGTTAATGTGCCTTGTAAATGTTGTTGGAATACTCATGAACTATTTTTATGAGATTATGCTACGTTTACTTGCAAATCCTACTTATGAACAAGATGTATGATAACCATGCAATCCACATGAACTTTCATCCTATTGGTATGTGTTACCAATGTGATTATGCAATGAACATGATATTCAGATTGTGCAAGTACTTCCATGTTATATGAAATCCTTTCCATGCAATACATTGTTGATAACTATGCTTAGTATGAGATCCCTACTTATGATATTATAAATTATGGACTCTACTCTTATGATTAAGTCAGTCATGTGTGTCAGTTTTCTTCCATCGAGTCCTGGGGGTACTTGTACCCAAAAACTATAGTTGTGTGCCTAGAGCCATGTCATGTTTCATAATATCCAAACTCAAGCTATGATTCCATAGACTTCAGTAAGTCATGTGACTCAGGAAAACCTCATGATCTTAGTCAGTTGTCAGATATCAGTAACATTTCACCAGTTAATAAAATTCAGTAAGATTAAGTCATGCACAGTCAGTTATTCATGTCCAGTCCCTCCAGATGGGAGTAGAGGTTAGCACCGAGTGAACCCAAGGATAGGAACTCACCCGCCAATTCAGGGTGTGATTCTTAGTAGTCATCCTTGTGTTCCAGAACTATGTAGCCAGCATAGGTTGAGACATCTTAACCCATCAAATTAGGGTTGATGAGGTGTCTTAACCCATCAGTTTAGGGTTCCCATCATTCCTATTGAGTACCCGCCAGATAAGGGTCACTCACAGGCTATCCTTACCCGTGGCACGGTATTGACACCCCTTCAGTCGAGGCAGAGATTAGACCCAGCTTAGCCATAATGGTATACATGGGGAATGTCGGTTAAACACTACTTCCCACAGTTTCAGTATCAGTCTCAGTAAAAGAACTCAGGGCATCTTTAGATTTCAGTATATACAGGACTGTTAGATACAGTCGTCTATATTATCAGTTTCAGTATCAGTCATGGCAGTTATTAGTAAACCATGTATTAGCTTACAGGTCATGCTATCACGTATTCACGGTCCCAGTTTCTATATATGTGTGTTTGCACTCCTACATTCATATTAGTCAGTCAGTGTTGTTTATGCATGAAACCCATTATGTTCAGCCTACCTTCCTTGTATACTCAGTACTCCAGTTGTACTGACGTATTTGCACTATGGTGCTTTCTTTTCATGTTACACTATAGGTTCTGAGACACGAGCTCTAGCCCAGCAGTAGCGGTAGCATTCCAGTTGCAGAGACACAGTGAGTCCTCATTGATTTGAGGACAGTATTATTTGATACATTTATTTTTTTCTTCAGTTCAATTTTACGGAGTTAGTTGGAGACATGTTTCTTCAACTCCTTATTCAGATAGTTTAGAGTCTTTTAGATTTATGTTCAGATTTACGTTCAGATTGAGTTGTTTTGGGTATTTTCACCCACATGATTGTATTCAGTTAAACCTTATGGCCTTACAGTTCTATGTATTTCGTATTATTATATCATGATTTGCAGTATATAGGTACAGATATCAGTCATGGGTTAGCTTGTGGTCCCTCGGGGTCATGAGCACCGTGTAGCATTCCAGTTCAGCGAATCAGGATGTTACAGTTGATCATCATAATAAATTTTGAGGCTATTAATCCTTGCAGTGTAGGGATTTGCATATGTCAAGGAAGACATTGTTAAAACATCATACTTGTCTTTGAGGGTCTCTTTAATAAACTCTTTCAATTGATCAATCAGGATCATTCTCTTAGAAGAAACGTGTAACTCCTTAGCTGGTGGTGTTTGTTTTATAGAATGTTCTGTCTCATGAACTTTTGGATCTTTTTTAGGTTCATGTCTAGACTCTCCGTCTATTAATCCATCTATCCTATCCTCCAACTTATCAATCTGAGCATCTTGATTTTACGCATATTTAGTTAAACCTCAATTTCCTTTGTCAGGTTTGTAAGTTGCTTCTCCATAAATAATGTGTCAGTTACCATTACTTGTATTATCATCAAAGACACACGAATTGTTGCATAAGTTGATCTTTGAAGTTCTTAGACTATGTTTTATAAGTGGACATGATGCATTGGTTGGACAACCATCGTTCTTTGTACTAGAGTATTTTGAACCAGAGTGCTCAAGTAGAGTTAGAGTCTTCTTAAGTTTCTCTACCACATTGCTTTCTTTTTCTAAAGAACTTTCTTGGGACCTCACTCCTTTTGGGGCTAAAGATCCAAAAATTAGAGTCGGTGTGGATGACACTTGATGTGTTTGCTGTCCTAGCATGTTGGCATTTCTCCTTGTGAAAACTATAAAGTTTCTAAAAGTAACACCAAGGATGCTCTCTACTTTAGTAGAGAATTTGGAATCAACAACCTTGGAAACAGTTGATTGAGAATTGACCTTCTTAAAAGTCATTTCAATATTCTTAAACTTTGTAGTTGGAAAAGTCGAGATGAGAGGTAGAGATCATCCCATTGGGCCTGCCATAATTTGGTGGATAATAAAATTTCAAATTAGGAAAATAATTAATCGGGATAAGAAAAATACTATAGTCATTTTATTGATTTCAATATTTAAGTGTTACAATTTCTATGAATCTTCTAATTCGCCTTTTCAAATATAAATTCAAGAGATTCGAGCTTGATCTTGAATTTGGACTTGATTTATGAATTTGACGGATTTGATCTCGACTTGTACTTGAATTCAAGGGCTTTTTGGCTTGTTCTCGAATCTTTTAGGCTTGATCTTGAGTCTTGATTAACAGGATTTGAATTCTTAAACTTTGTAGAGATATTATGTCGTTTGATCCATGAGTTTTCTCTTACTTTTTTTGTTAGAATTGTTCATCTCTTTTCTGAATTATGAGACTCTTACATATAGTTGTAGAGAGGAAAGAGTCATGGCAAAGGTGGATTCCTTTTGACCAATTAGATTTAAGTGACATGGTGCATTTTATGGGCTTTTATTTCACTAGGCCTGTTGCATCATTTTGACATGTGACATAGTCCTATTGGCTTCTTCACTTGACTTGGCATGCCATATCATACGACACCTGGCATTCAATTTAGGCCTCTAGAATTTGATGACAACTTGGGCTTAGCAAATTGGGTTCATCATTTGTGGCCTAAATTAATGGACTGCCTAATTGAAGTTGGACTTTAATTAAATTCATATATGTTTGGACTTAACTAATTATCCAATTATATTAATCTGTAATATTTATTTGGGACTACTATATTTTGAATTTAATGTTAAATTTGGTATGGATTTAAATTTAATAAAATTCCGTTGCCCACGTAAGCTAAAAACAATACTTTAAAAAAATTAAGTGGGATAGAAAAAATAACATTATTTTTAATGGGCCAAGCCAAAATCGTGTTTTACGGTTACCAGGTGTAACTCATCCCTCTTTCACGGCTTAACATTTAGGGAAAAAAATATAAATAACCTTCCTTAGATGGTTAAATGTAACTTATAGCAAAAAAAGTTTGCAAGTTGTAGAAAAATTCGATATTAAAAGGAAAAAAACATTTTTTTAATGTAATTAAAAAATAAAATACAAATTACATATAAGGGAAAAAATAATTTCATACCCTTTAAAAAGGATGTCAGTTATTATCAAATGTCAGTCATCCCTCTTTTTTCTTTGAAACGGTTATTTTCTTCTTCATTAAAAATCCTATAGTTTTTTTTCTCAAATCTTCATTATCAAACATTGAATTTTTCTTCTTCACGATTTTCTTTTTAATTAATTCGCCAAAACTATCTTCTTCTTCTTCTAAAAAAATATTGATAGAAGTATTTTATTTGAATCAGACTTATAATGGATGGTGATAGTTTATATTCTCTGCTTGTGATGCATGGAGAAAGATCAGACGTAACTAATTTTTTTTTGTTTTATTCAACTAATTGTGTTATTTTAGTTTTCTATTCGAAATTCATATCGTTTTGTTGAACATAATTGAAATCCTTTTTTTGAACATATTTGTGTAAATTTTATTATTTTTGTCAACAAAAAAAAAGTTCACATTCTTTTCACACTCTAATACAATTTCGACAAATTTAGTCTTATTGATTTAGTATAAACAGTTAGCATAGTATTTTTTAATAAAAAAAATTGATGTGTATGTTTTGTTAGTATTAAAATCTATTGACAGTTTCATATTTCATGTCTTTACATTTTTTGATGTGTATGTTTTGTGAGTATTAAAATTTGTTGAAATTTTCATATTTCATATCTCTACATCCTTACATTGGTTAGTAAAAAATATTGTATTATGTTTACAGGTAGACCTAAAGATTCTTCTGTGCATAGGATTATGTATGATCCAGATACCAAGTATAAAGGATTGGTAAATGCAATAGCAAAACAACTCCAGATTGACATTAACTCAATTTAAATTGAGATCAAGTTCTTAATAAGTGATCGATGCCCGCCAATTATCATACACAATGATACAGGAGTAAAGGTATATCTAGATTAAAAGAAGAATGTTGCAGATTTCTTCATTAAATTTTCATGGGCACGATATTGAGGGATATGACTATGGATGTAATAGTGTAGTGCTGAATTCATTATTGATGAAAGTAGTTTACATTCAACTAAAGGAAACCATTTGTAGGGGGGTGCGCGGATTTAATAGGTCTAATAGATTGATTAGGTTTCTAGTGAATCTATTTTTATTTGTGCGTGGATATTTTTTAAATTTTGTTTCAATATCTTTTAATAATTTACTTTTTTCGTAAGATATATTCATTAATTATTTTATCCTGTAGTAATTGCAGAGTTACAAATTCCTGTATAATAATTTATCCTATTTGTGCTATAATGTATATCTAATTCTAGATTTTCAATGTTATTTATTATCTTGTGTTGTTCTTCTCGTAGTGAGTTTTTTAAACTATATAAACTATCACATGTGCTTTTATCTAAATTTTCTAAAGTTTTTTCTATCCATACTAATTTTTCTTTTAGGTTTTCCATTATTTTTCTAATTCGGTTTCTATAATTAATTTCATTATTTAGATTTTCTTGATTTTCTCTAGTTTGTCTAATATATTCTAACATTTTTTAATCTGAATAATATCCTTCTGGGTAAATTTCCTCGTATAACTGTTCTAGACAATTTGTAGTTTCAATTTCATAGTTTATTACTTCTTCTATATTATTTTCTTAATATCTATTATTTCTATATCTTTGAGTATATATAAGATTAAAACTTTAAGATAATCTAGGTAATCTATCTTTTAAAATTGGTTTTATTATAGTGTTTTGTAGTTGTTTGTTTTAGCCTTAGTAGTTTTTGCATATTTTTATTAAGAAATTTTATATCTTTATTTTCCATGTATTTATCTATATTTATATTTATCTGTTTTTCTAGTAACTGTATACTTTTTTATATCTTTTTCTAAAAATTTTATATAACTTATCATCGTAAGTATTTATAAGAGTAGTTAGGTAGATATGGTATATAATTTACTCTAGTCATGTAATATTTACCAAAAGCTTTTTCTAATATGATTTTTCTTATATCTGCTACTTTTATATTTCTAAGTGCATACAAAATAAGTATTTTGAATTTATCTACCATCACATCAGATAAATTATCATTCATTTTCATAAAATTGCTTTTTTCAAAATATTCCCTTCAACCATGTACATAAAATATAGTCATCTTAGCTTACTATATACTAGATTATTCTTAAATAATATGTTCTTCCGTCACTATTAACATGGTAATCCGGATACTTTTTCCCTTAAACAGCGCCTCTACTTTGGTTACTCCCCGCCACGGCTTCTTGCCTCATTGGTTTCACCTTTAGGATAGCATAGTCCTTAGGGATTTTTCTCCGTTTCTTCTTTGTTAATAAACTTTTTAACATATTATTCTTCGAATAATTCTACTATAAAGTAACTAATATGAATTTATTTTATCATATCATGATTGTTGGGAATTAAGAAATTAGCTATTTTTCATTTATTTTTCCTGTTATGTAATATTGGTTTAAATTACTTATTGAATTTGTTTCATAACTTGTTCTTTTTGATGAGCTTGATGATTCTGGTTTTTCATTAGCTATTCTTTTTGTTGTACTTATTCTATCATTTACTATTTCTAAATTTTCTTCTGTATCTATGTCTCTATAGGTATAGTCATTATAATCTATTGTTTTTACTATTTGTTCGAATGGGCTTTCTATTTGTATTTTGTTAATCTTATTTTTTCCTGTTATTTTATGTTTTGTTGTTAATACATATAGATTTTTGCATCTTGCTGTGAATATTTTACTTCCTGGGGTTAATTCTATTCCTGATATTTTCCAATATAATACTAATGATTTATCTATATTTCTATTTGTTACTGCTACTGAATAATTTGCACTTATTATAAATTTAAATTTTTGATATATTAGATTTCCTTTTACGGCAGTTATTATGCTCTTTTCTATAGGTTTTAAATTCTATCGTCTGCTAAATATAATTCTATTGGTGTATCTATTCCTTCTCTAAAACATGCTTTTATTAATATCTCTGTACCTCCAAGGTGTACATATTTTATTGGATCTCCTTTACTTTTTATATCATTTATTTCTTTATTAATTATTCTTTTTGTTACTAATGGTATACTAGCTTTTCCTTTTGCATATCTGCAGTCTATTACATGTTCTTTTTGGCATACTACATAATATTCATCATTTTTCCTAGTAAAAATATTTTTTACTGTTGGTATTTTAAATATTTTCTCCACACTTAAATCTAATTCTTTTCCTTTTATTTCATCAAATATGTTACTATCAAATATTATTTTTTGTTCCGTTCCTTCATCATTTAAATATTCTTCCTTTGTTATTATTTTTATATCTTCTTCAGTCATTTGATTCATCTATTTCGCTATCTATTTCATTATCTGTTTCGTTTTCTGAAATTTCATATATACTATCTTCACTTTCTAATTCATAATCTATATAATCTATCTGCATATATTCGGTATTATCTATTTTTATTTCTGATATTTGTTTATTTTTTGGATTTTTAGGTAATTTACAATCTCTAGCTAAATGTCCTAACTTTCCACAATTATAACAAGTACATTCTTTTATAGATTTCTTCTTTCTTTATGGTCTTTTATGTTTATAATTTTTTACATAATATCTTTTTCTTGGTTTCTTATATTTATATTTTGATTTTTTATATTTCTTATATTTCTTATGT
>NW_025892868.1:375038-408898 GCF_002878395.1 Capsicum annuum
TTATATTTCTTATGTCTTTTTCTTTTCTTATAATATCTTTCTTCGCATCCAAATTGGGGTGCTATTTTATTTTTGCAACATGCTAAATTTCTTAATAATGTTTTTTCCATTTTTAATTCTTCTCTATATTTTTCACATAAGTTTCTATACCATTGTTGTAAATATTTTATTCTTGCTCATAACGTATCTACTATTTTTGCTTCTTCCCAACTTTTTATTATTTTCGAACTAAATGGTTCGGGTAATTTATTAAAATATAATTTTCTTATTTCTTTACTTTCTTCTATACTATATGCTCCTTTGTAATAATATTCTTTAAATGCGCAAGTATATTCATCTATATAACACATATTACATATTGCTAATTTTAACATTAAATTTCTATTTGTATCTTTTTCTTCATTTTGTTCTTCTTCGATTGTTGTCGTACTACCAAATTCATCTTTTATAGCTGTTTCATATTTTTTTATAATTCTATAGGGTTAGTTTAGTTGTTGTCGATGATGTTCCTTCTATAGGTTTATTAGTTCTTAATACTTTTTTGCTATTTTCGGTTAGATTTGCAAACCATAGTTTTACTGATCCTATTAGTGTTTTTTCTATATATTCCGGTGCATCTGTTATATTTATATTATTATCTAATAATTGTTTTGTCATATATCCTATCCATAATTGTATTGTTTTTTCTGTATCTATTACACAGTCTAGATCTAAAAAGTTATAATTTTTATTCACTATTTGTTTTGGTATCCATTTGTCATATTCATTATATTTTTTAAACTTATTCTTATAATATATAGGTTTTCTTATTTCTGTTGTTTTAGGTATTATATTCTTATTTTCTTTTTTATCAAGAGTATTTATTTCTGTGTGGGTATTTTCTAAGTTTTCCTTATTAATTTCTTTTTATTTTTCATTGATTTCTAGATTTTTTGTATTTGTTAATATTTCTGTATATGTTTCACTATCTTCGGAATCGTAATTATCTGTTTCTGTCTCTTCAATATCTATATTATTTATTTCTAACTCTTCGTTTTTTATCTCTAATTTTTCCTTAAATTGATTTATCTCGTTCAGTAATTTCTGTTCTCTATCTTTTTCTTCTTTTTCTTTTTGTCTTTGTTCATACAGTTCTTTTAACATTTGTAATTCTTTTTCTAATTCAGCAATTCTACTATTTTTGGTTTCTTCTATTTTTCGTATTTCTTCCGTAGTTTGTTGTTTTATTTTTTCTATTTCCTTTTTCCTATCTATCTCTTCATTTTCTTTTTCTATTCTTACCATTGCTGTTAATTTATCTTCTAATTTTAATTCTTCTTTTTCTAACATTAGATATAAATGTTCGCCTATTTTTTTATATCTTCGTCCTAGATTAGAAAATACTATTTTTATTTTTGACCCTTCGTAGTTTTCATATATTTTTTCATCTATTATAAATTCTTCTTTATTTATTTTATTGTGAATAGGTCATGTTGATATACATATTCTAAACTATCTATTTGTGATTCTAATTTTGATATTTCATCTTTTTGTGTATCTATTGAATTTTTACTAACTCCGGCAAATATATTATAATGTAGTCTTTCTATTCTTATTTTCAATTCTTTTCGTTTTTCAGAGATAATTTGTTTTAATTCTTTATATTGTTGTACCTTATTCATTTTAAATTATATTTATAATATCTTCGTGAATATCTAAATCTAATTTTATCATAATTAGGTGGCATATATCTCATTCTTCTGGATTTTAAATGTGTTATTAATTTTGATTCAATACTAGATATTAATGTAATTAAGTAGGCTAGTTTTTGTGGATTTTCTTTTGTTTTATTTAGACTTATATATTCTGAATAATTACTAATTAAAGATTCTTTAATTTTTCTAAAAGCTTCTCTATTTTTAAATGGTCTTCGCATAATTAATTAAGTATAAGTAAAAATTTTTAACTCTAACATGTATATTTAATTCTAACATGTATATTCTATCTCCAATATATATCTCTTCTGTATTGTTTAAATTGCTGAGCTCTGATACCATTTGTAGGGGGGTGTGCGGATTTAATAGGTCTAATAGATTGACGATCTATTAAAAGGATGGGAAAAACATAAAACTACTATAAAAATTGAATTAATAGATAAAAATAGCATAATAACACAAAAACCATTAACATATAATTTTGATGATTTAAAAGAATTTAAAATGCACATAGATGAATTATTAGAAAAACAATATATACAAAAAAGTAATAGTAAACATAATAGTCCAGCATTTATAGTAAATAAACATAGTGAACAAAAAAGAGGAAAAAGTAGGATGGTTATTGACTATAGAAATTTAAATGCAAAAACTATAACATATAATTATCCGATACCAAATAAGATATTAAAAATAAGACAAATCCAAGGATATAATTATTTTAGCAAATTTGACTGTAAATCAGGATTTTACCACCTAAAGCTAGAAGAAGAATCTAAAGAATTAACCGCATTTACGGTACCACAAGGATTTTATGAATGGAACGTGTTACCATTTGGATATCAAAATGCACCAGGAAGATACCAACATTTTATGGATAATTATTTTAAACAATTATCTAATTGTATAGTGTACATAGATGATATATTATTATATACAAAAACCAAAGAAGAACATTTAAAATTATTAGAACAGTTTACAGATATAATAGAAAAGAATAATATTATCTTCTCCATTGCACCTCTAACATTGGTGGTCTGGATATTTATGTCTAAACCACCAGTCTGTTTTGGTTATTATATGTGGGTATAATTTATCTAAGAATGGCATTCCTAAAAGTATATCTTTTGATGTTAATTCATAATTATAAATTTCTTCTATTGTTAATATCTTATCCCATACTTGTATTTTTACATTCCTAGCTTTATAAGTAATTAAGCTTCCTTCATTATTAAATCCTTTAACTATTATTGTATTAAACGTGAAGTGATTTTTTTTTTTATTATTCTATATACACATTAATTGTATTGTATTATATGAAAGAGATATATAACTTAGTATTGTATGAAAAAAGTATATAAATTAATGTCTCATACGATTTAATTAGTTGTTTAGTATTTCATGACAAAATTTTATAAAAAAGTATACAAATGATGTCTCATATGAAGTGATTAGTTTTTTGTATTATATGAAAAAGTTATATGAATTGATGTCCTACATTATGTGATTAGTTGTTTCGTATCATATAAAAAAAATTACATGAAAAATGTATAATATAAATTGTATTTCATATAATGTGATTAATTGTTTCATATGTATGAAGAAAGTATATAAATTGGTATAAAATTATAGTAGTGTATAAATTCAATATGTAATATGCTATTTTAACTATTTGATAAAATATTTTCTTTTTCGAATATTGGGTTTGTATTGAGGAAACTACATATTGCAAATAATTTTTTAACATGGCAATACATTGTCATGATAACTTATTTCTCATATCTAATAACTCATAAAACTTAAATCCGCATGTAATTTATGTATGTATATATTCGTGTAGATTCTTTCGATACAAATTTCAAAAAAAATCAACAAATAAAAATTACTCCACCGACAAAATCTAATTGATATCTACTTGAATATAGATATTCTTGTAGAAGATGAGAGATAGGGTAAAAAGAAGAGTGAATAAACATGGTAACTAAGGTACATATAGGATAATTTTCACTAACTACAAACACGATAATTAAGGTAAAATAAAAAGATAAACACAAATAAAATTTTACCCAATAATAAAAAAGAATATAATTAATTTATCAAATTTTAATTTTTTTATAACTACAAATACAGTAATTAAGGTAAGTTGAAAAGATAAACACAAATTTATAGGAGATATTTTATTGATATATATCTATTAAATAGTTTTTTTAAAATTAAATTTGAAGAACATATAATGGAATTGAATAAAAGTAAGCCCTAAAAGAAATGAAATTCAATCCCAAAAGAAAATTGATTAAGAGAAATGGAGAAATAAAAAATGATACAAAGAAAATATCTAAAACAAGTGAATGGTTATTAATATGATTAAAACATGATTAGAATACATGATTAGGAGTTGAACCGAACTTGGATTTAGAAGACATGATTCATACAATGGAGAAATAATATATATATATATATATATGTATATATATATATATATATATATATATATATACATATATATATATATATATATACACATATATATATTAGATAAATGTAATGAAATTGAACCCACAAAGATATAAACGTCTGATAGATATCAAATTTGATACGAAAATAATACCCCAAAGGAAGATATTTGTTTATGAAGATGATTGAACAAAAAAAGTATTGTTAAGATGAAACGTGTGGATTTGACAATTTTTTTGTTCCAGTACAGTTGATCTAGAAAAACATGAGAGATTTTTTTAAAAAGGTAAGAATGATAATAAAAGTAGATATAATATCAACCATATTTTACTACTTCCATAATTATCAACACATTTATTTATGAGATATTGAATACCAATCCTTGAAAAAGAAGTTAAATTATTCTTTAAATAATTATTTATCAATTTTTAAAAAATAAATAAATAAATTTGTTTTAAAAAAGTTTCTAAAACTTGCAATTAAAATCTTAATAAAATAATTATCTAAAAGTGTTATTATAAATTGCAATAAACAATCTAATAAATGCATTTGAGATAATTTTCTCTAACATTTATCCCTTTCCTTTATTGATTTATCGCTTTCTTTCTTTTTCAATTTTCTTCTATTTTTTATGTTTCAATTCTACAATATTTCTCACCTAGTTTTTCTTTCTCTCTTTATTCGACTTCATCTAATTTCTTCGATTTCAGTTATGCTTTGATAAGATATGAAAATTATTGGAGTTGTCATCAGAAGACATCGCTGCTGATTTGTCGGAAAGGCTATTGATGGTTCGCGATTGTTTTGGTTGTTTGTTGGAGTTATTGGGTTTGCTATCCATCAGAGTAGGAGATTTTTACAGTGTAGTTTAAGCTCGTTGGTGGGTTGAATTTCATAGAAAACAAAAATGACATTTGTTTGGTCAAAGATCAGAGCTTCAACGTTAATGGTGGTTCTTTAGTAAAGAGGATGATAATGAAATAGATTCTTATGGTAGTGGAGGTCATCGAAAAAAAATAGGGGAAGGGGGGGGGGGGGTTGGAGGCTATTCAGTAGTGTTATGCATGCATTTTGTTTATGTATATAATCTCAAATATTTTGTCTATGTATATAATCTCAAATAAGTCTGAATTTGCAGTTGTATATGTATTACATAACAAATAAAAGAATTTATATATGCATTTTAAGAAAGATGGCAATACTTTTTGGGAAAACGTACAAAATAACAAACTTAAGTCCATAGTTAAGCTAAATAACTACACTTTAGTATAATTATTTTAGATAGCAAAAATAACAATACTTTGATAAAATGTTATGAAATATAAAGTAATAAAAATAATAAGAATAGACAGAAGAGAGGAGGTTTCTTTATTTTTATTGAAGAATTCTTGAGTCGTTTTCATATAATGAAGGAAAATCGCTTTATTTATAGAGGAAAACTAACTTTGTCCCAAAAATTGGAGTTTCTATCTTTTCCATAAATAGACATTCATTATATATGGTAATACATTTATAACACTCTCCCTTGCATGTCTACTTGATTGATAATGTGTCCCATTAAAACCTTATTAGAAAAATCCAGTGAAAAAAATATAGTGAAGGAAAAAAAGTATACATATCTAATAATACGCATTTCGGCTGCCTCATTAAAAACCTTACAAGAAAAATTCAATGGATCAAAATCTTGAAAGAAAAATAGAGTACAACGCATATTTCTCCATCTGATGAGGACATTAATTCCAAATCTTGAATCTTCACATTTCAATCTTGAGAATCGTCTTCTCAAAAGTTTTAATTGATAGAGACTTTATGAATAAATTATTTATATGTTCACTCAAAGGAATTTATTGCACGTTGATACCATCATTCATTTGAATCTAATTTATGTAGAAAACTTTGACAAAATGTATTTTATTCTCTCCTTTTAAAAATCCTTCATTGAGTTTTGCTATGCATGTTGCATTATCTTCATGCAAATTTATGGGTGCTGTGTCACATTTCAAATAACATTTTCCTCAAATGATACGTATCATTAACCTCAGCCACATATATTCTCGACTTTCTTTTTGAATAACTATCATCTTAGCATAATATGAATGTCATGTATACATAGTATGATAGTGACCCTTCATGAAAATAGGTAATATGTCGGTATCAAACCATTATGTCGATCATATGAATATCATATGTATTCAAAAACTTGACAATGTGTACTAGCATAAACATGTTAATACAAGGACTTTCAATTGCAATATAGAAGTGGTTTACTACACTATTTCCATGTAGAAGTAAAATTATATCATTCTCATAGTTGCAAAAAGGTCTGTACATGCATTAATTGCACAAGATATGATACTTCAGGGTCCAATCTAATTTTGTATATTTGTCATCGTAACTTCTTTTAGCAAATAATATATCACTTTTGAAAACTCTCCAAGAGTTCCAATAATTTTCAAGTTATAAATTTATGCGATATAAGGATTATAAATAAGTTTCCCAGACACTTTTATATGCTTCAAACTTTTTGAATCCTTAAAAAAAGTTTTCATATAAATTTGTCAAGTGTCAATATTCAATATTTCATGTGTGACATCTTCAAGTGTCTGGACTGCAAATCAAATAGGTTTTATGTTTACCAAGATGCATCATTTCATTTCACTTGATAAATATTTTTGCGTTAGCATGCTTAAATAAATGTAGAATTTAAATCCTCGTAATCTTTTATAATATTGCACCAATATTGTATCAAAGATATTATTAATGATATATAATTTTGTATGAATTCACAATGTGACATGACATTTTGAGATCTCATCACTTCATTATTTTAAGGTATTTGAACTTTTCATAAAGTTTCATGAAGTGTTATGTCATAGGTACCTTAGAGCACATTACCTCCTTATTATGATCATTTCCTCCCTATTTTTTTAAATAAAATTATTACTTTTATAACCGATTGATCTATCATGCTTCATATTTGTAGTAAACTTTGTCCTTCAGGGACATCCAGTTGGAGCATTTATAGATAAATATAATATAAAATTTTGGGTCAGCAAATGCTCATAGCATTTGGACTTGAATTATCTTTTGAATGAGGATCATATGGATGATAATTCACAACATATTTCTTAGTTGTTTGTTATCTCCTCTTTATTTTAGAAAAACTAACACCCATCTCGATTTATTATAGAAAATTTATCTTTGTGCATCATGATATATCCATTAATTGTATACCACACATCAAAAACTTTTAGATGGAATATTTCGTTCCTGGCCTTGAACCAATTGAGAGGAGAGAAATATTCATAATTTATTGGTCTAATGCATACAAGTGCCATTACATGCAATATATCATATTTTTTACCAACACACAAATCTTTATTTTTATTAGTGATAGTTAAACTATATCAAAGGCAATCAATGCCAAACCAACATTATCAAGATAAATTATCATGATTACACAATCTAAAAATTTTTGCTCTTAACTCAATTATTTTGCATAAGCAACTTTATGAATGTCAAATTATAGGTTGATAATAAATGTACATGTGATCATCTTTTTGATGCATCTTTTCAACATATCACATGATAGGTGAACGGATCCATGTTCACATTTTATAGTTTTCAGATTTTAAGGGATTCAATCTCAATATTAGCTAGTACAACCAACTTATCATGAGAATAAGCGATATAAATAATTCTTGAAGAATCTTCTAACTCTTTAATACATGTCTAATACTAAATATGCACATCTTCCGAATGTCTCAATCGTTCACGTCAACTTATAAAGTTTTATTCTCATAAACTCCAAGTTTACCATGACATGTGTTTTTTGATTTAGTAAACTTTTGATTTTTCATGACATGACTTTTGTGTCAATAAACTCCTAGTTCATTATGGCATGTGATCTCATCATGATCGGATAACTTTTCATATTTATATTTTTTTATCATAGTATCTTGGAGATATTCAATCTTCCAACTGTACTACCTCTTTTGGATATGTATTGTGATATCTTCATAATAAAAAATATGTTCATATTTATAAGTTTTACTAATACAGTCATATTTACCCCAGAGTATAGATCTGTATTTATAATAATCAAAATTCTCATTCATTATAAATGAAATATAATCGTGTCTTAAGCATATCAACTTATGATAGCTTATAACCTCTTTTAAGATGTTGCTGCTTCAGGAGCAAATCAAGGCATACATATAATGTGGAGAATTTTTCTCTAACATATCTTATAATCATATTAAGAATGTGAAATGTTATCACATTTGATAAACATTATAATATTTTTCCTCCACGCTTATATTCATACGTTCAATCACTTGTCTTCTTTTAGACATATTATGCGTTGCTACCACATTCACTACAGAAATAGAGTATATTCAATAGGAAGTTTTTCATAACTTTTCATGAAATACATATTATTTTATCGTAGCCATCATTATATCATCAAATTACTGAATTCAGATTTAAACTCCACATTTTATCTATATAAAGGTGTTTTAGGCATAAATCAATATAATTTAGATCCAATCACACGCCAAAAAGGATTATCACCAAATCCACAGTATTAATTTATTTATATATACTAGTTGATTTGGTGAACCATTTAATTAGGTTTCTTAAATCAAGGGGATCCAACGATTTGTACTTCTAGTAGCAACCTCATGATAGCCATGTACATGTATTGATCTGCTCATATTTAAAGTCAAGTAATTAAACTTGAGAGATCCAAAATATGTAAACAAATAAGTTAAAAACTATCCTGACATACATGAAATTTTTTTTTGACTTTTTTATGACAATGTGAAGTTTTGAAAACTCCAATATTCTATAAAATTTAATAAAATTTAATTTCATCATATTACTTATCTCGTTTATCATATTACTTACCTCGAGCATAAAGTTATGACATTATTAACACTTGATGCTACCAATAATATTTTATTATTTCTATTGGTTAGAGTGTCGTGTTGATAACGTGTTATTAAATATAAATTAACAAGAAGAATAAGAATAAAGAGAAGAGAAAAGACTTTTTTATTTCTCTTGAAGAATTCTTGAGTCATTTTCATACAATTAAAGGAAATTCCATTATTTCTAGCAAAAAACTAACTTTGTCTCAAATGTTGGGGTTTCTAACTTTTCCACCAATAGACATTCATTATATATGATAATACATTTATAACAAAAACCAAGATGTCTTGAGCTTTTTATCTTTTTTTCCTATCCCTTTTTAATATGATCTTTTTTTGTATCCTTTTTATTTTTCATCTCTTTTACCTAACCTATTTTATCTCCAAAAATTTAGTATTTAACTTCAACACATATTCAAATGATTTTTATTTTTATATTTATTTTGTTATTTTTGTTGACTATTCATTCGATTTCAATCATGTTTCGACTAGATCTGTGCATTATCGGTGTTGTTATTAGAGGGAATCACTACGAATTTGGTAGAGAGATTATTGTTGGTTCATGATTGTTGTTGTTTTGGTTTTTTATTGAGTTTGTGGATTAGCAATCCATCAAAATCGAAGCTTCAGTGGAGTTGAAACTCGTTGGTGGGTTGGATTTAAGGAAAACAAACAAAATTTATTTGATCGAAGCACGAAGCTTCACCATTAATGGAGGATCTCAAGAAAAGAGGATGATAAAGAAATGAGTTCTTGTGGTAGTAAAGGTCATCAGAAAAAATGGGAAAGGTTGGAGGTTGTTTAGTGGTGAAGTATATGTAATTTGTATATGTATTTGATGTTACTAAAGTCTGAATTTGCAATTGTACATTTATTTTTAAAAAAATTAATGAATTTATATATATGTATATATATATATATATATACACACATATATATTTCAACGAATGATGATAGCGTTTTTAATAGGCCTACGTGTTGTATATTTTGTATATATATTTGATGTCAATAAAATCTGAATTTGCAGTTGTATATGTATTTCATAACAAAATAAATAAATTTGTATATAAATTGCAAAGAATGATGACAATGGCTTTAATATTGTTCTACGCGATATACAGTTGATGTCATAAAAATAATTATGTATTTTGTATGTGATATCAAATAGAACATGTTTATACAACTTGAATCATACCGATACAAATAATGCTTGTTTATTATAAATATAAAAGATAAGTTTAACATACAAATACAAATAATTTATATAAAGAATATTTTTTGATGCAAAAATATAAAATATTAAATGCAAAAAATAGAAACAAGAAAGAGAAAATATAAAATACAAAGAAGGTGAGGGATGTGAAAATATAAAATATAAAAAGTGAACATAAAAAATAAAGAGAAGCTAGGGATAGAGAAAGAGAGAAGACAACGATAAAAAAGATCTTTAAATATTTTCTTTGTAATGCTTCTATTTGAAAATGAAATCTAAAATTAATTGATAGAAGTGATTTAAAGTGTTGAAATTATAGTTCCTTTTTAACGGGGTGGAAGATCGCATCATTTTTTTTATCTCAATGAATACCTAAAAATTGGGATGTTTACTAATTTGTATATGTATTTTAATATAAAAATGTCCTCAAACACAAATATAAGTTGTTATTTTGGAAAATTAGCAACTTGTTTCTACTTTAGTTAAAGGGACAAATTTGCTATTTATGAACTTTTCTCTATTTTGAATGGGTGTACGAGTTGTATATGCATTTGATGTCATAAAAATAGTTTAAGTGTTTTGTATATGACTAAAATTCGAGATATGTAGTTGTATACGTATTTGATGTCAATAAAGCCTCAGTTTGAAGTTGTATATGTATTTCATAATAAATAAATAAATTTGTAAAGTATTTTTTAAAGAATAATTACAGTATTTTTATGTGTCTATGTAACAACCTGAATTTTTGATGAAATGTGTGAATTGTTTGTTTTGTGTGATTTGACAATTTTACCCCTTCCTATAGTCGTATTGTGGTATTTTTGGGGTGTGGGGTTATTGGCACAGTTACCGATGCATTTTGGAGTTATTTGTGTTATATTATGGTTTTTATAGGCTTTGAGAGTCTCATTATGGACTTATGTGATTATATTTTGACTCATGCAACAAATGGTTGAACGGTCTATGCCAGTATATCAGAAATATCGACTTTAGAGTGGTAACATATCTGATCTAGTTTTACGGCTTTTAAATCTAATTTCGATCCTCAGTTTGAAAAACATAATTTGAGTTTTGGGAGTCAACTTTGTGAAGGCGATGTTTTTTTTGAAAATTTTATATCACCATTAAGTCCAGAGCATCGAATTTAGGGTGGTTACATAGTTCATTTGCATATATCAACTTTTGAATGAATCCCGAGGCCTTGGGGAAACTTGGAAAGTTTCTAGTTTCCAGCAGATATCTAGTGCATCGGTGATTGCCATCCCTGGCCATGATCGCTACTTGTGCATTCGCCATAGCCCTGGTGCGATAGCGACTAGCCTATCCAGTCGTGGGATAGTGCGATCGCATACCCTGAGTCACGACAACGACATTTGAAAAATTGAAAAGGATATAAATAGACCCCTTAGGTTGCGAATTAGCTCATTATTCACTATATCTCTTGAGATCTAAACCCCAAAATAGTGTGAGAGCTTAAAAGTGAAGCTTGTGGGTGCTTGGGAAGCTAGATTAACATTCATTTCTTGATTCTCTTACAGATTTAAGGTAAGAATTCACCCTTTTCTTAGTTGAATTCTTGATTTATTTTTAAAACCCCAAAATCTTAGAGCTTGGTTTTAAACCCCAATTTCACGCCTTCTCACATGAATAATGTTCCTAATCCTAGTACTTATTTTTTCCCAATTTCATCTTCAAAACATATTTGACTCTTTATTTTAAAATGGATTTCAAAGGTTTCACCCAATAATGTTTTAAAATGATTTTTCTTCGATCTGGTCCTCATTTTTAACTTGATTGGACTTGGGTTTTGTGACACCTTAGGTGTTGGCCACTGCAAAATTTTGAGTTTTGAACTCACTGTCCTAATTATTACTCACCCTACGAGTCGTAACATGTCATTGTGGGTCATAGTACCCCAATCATAGGGTGTATAGTAAAGATAGCCTAACTTATTTTCCTAATTACGAGTGGATCCTAACGAGCCGTATGGTCCCAGTTGTAGCCAAACCAGTGTGTGCCGTAGGTGTTTCTATCTTGACTATAACTTAGACACTACAAGTCATAGGATCACCTGACGAGTCATATGGTATGAATTGTAGTCACTAGAGAAGGGTCCTTCAGCTACTGTCTTGACTACAACTCATAGTGCCAAGCCATAACGTGTCCTTATGAGTCGTGTAATGACATGCAATCACTAGCGATAATTTTTTAGCTTTTAATTAAGGGCACTTTATATATTTCCCCTTTCACTCAAATCATGACCCACGACTTATAACCCCTTTAGGGTGTCATTATCACTCCAAAACAAATTAAAATAACTTCTCAGTATCTCTCAAATTCTCTCAAGCAAAATACTTAGAATTTTCAAAAAGATGATCAATCAGAGGAGATGATCAATCAGAGGCCCTATGGGAAAATTCTCTTCATAACTCTTGATATTTTAGGCATGTTTCTATTCCCTAACTATTACTTTATGAAAGCATGTGTTTTAGTTAGTTCTTCATATGGTTTTGATAGTGGTTTTAAAACATGAGTTGAGGGTCTTGAGTGATTATTGTTTATGTGATGTTTAATATTTATATATGCATTGTTTATATCTTAAACAGGGGTTTTAAAATCAATTTGATTCATGGGTATGGTGAATAAACTAGGGGATTGTTATTTCCCCAAAATTTTGTGAAAATTTAAAATTGAATTGGTAATAACCTCAACCCAATTTTGTGAAAGTAGTTTGAGTATGAGTAAAATAACATTGAACTATTTTCAAAATATTTGCATGATATAAAGAGGTTATTTAACCATAATGGTCTGATGTAATGAATAAAAGGAGTTGGTTTCCCCCATCCTGTATTAATAAAAAAAAGGGAGTTATTTTCCTAAGTTAATGGAATGGTGATGGCACATTGATGTTACCTTTCAATTGTAGTTAGTATGATGATACCAACAGTGTATCCCTAAATATATATTATGGTTTAGTGAATGAGAATATGTGATAAATGTTTTAATAGAGCTTAAAAGAGGGTTGTATAGCTGCATCATAAAAGTGTTAATCTCGGTGGACCAATATTGGAGACCATATTTGCCGGTCCAGGGGTATAAACAGCCTGGGGTTTGAGTCCCCTTGCTTATGATTGGGTGGTTCGAGTCCACCTTATTATATGATTAGGAGGTTCGATTCCCTCATAATACATTACATAATCGAGTGCTTAATTTAACTTAGTATATGGTTGAGAGGTTTGAGTCCCCCATGCATATATAAGAGATTATTCTCAGGTTCGTGCGGCATCACACACTGGAGCTCAACCGGAGGGGTAAGAACAGGGCCCATATAGCTCATGGGTACTATTATTATGATGGTTAAGCTACACAATCCAGGCTAAAATTTTAAAGTGTGTGCTAAGCCTTGTCCTCTATTCCAACATTTTATATAAGTATATACGTATGCACACATGTATGTGAACATGTACATTAAATTGAATTGGATTTTGAATTTTCATTACTTTATGCTTATCCCCGAGTTACATGCTAGTTCTCAACCTACTAACCGTCTCCAGACGTTTTATCCCCACGCTATATAGGGTCTGAAGCCAATCTTACTTTTTAGTGCAGTGCTAGGTGGATCAGCTTGGTTCGTCGGTTATTTGTGGTGAAGTGGTGAGCTTCTATTTTCCAAAAGACTTGATTATTCCATTGGTTTTATTTCATAAACTAGAATTAAAGAGTTCAAAT
Organism: Capsicum annuum; assembly: GCF_002878395.1. Classification (NCBI taxonomy): domain Eukaryota; kingdom Viridiplantae; phylum Streptophyta; class Magnoliopsida; order Solanales; family Solanaceae; genus Capsicum; species Capsicum annuum. The sequence goes on from NW_025892868.1 coordinate 389,060, forward strand.
AAACATTATTATTATCATTGTCAAGGTCGGAGACGTGTCCCGACTTAGATTATTTTTAAATTAGTAGAGGCTTTGTGGATGTTACTGTGGATTGGGTATTGATGTTGACATTCTTAGATGTCTTTGAGTTTATTACCTTTTATCTTGTTATATGTTAGGATTTCAGTTGTTGTTAGGAGGGTTATTCCCTATTTGGCTAGGCAATAAGGGGTGGTCTCCAATCCTTGGTTGACTTGAGATACCCATCACGGCCAGGACTTAGTTCGAATTGTGACAGGTTTATAGCTGCAGATTTCATAAAGTATGAGAACACATTTTTGAAATAAAGTTATAATTTTGTCCATCTTTTTTAAAAATCCATTTCGAGGGTCCATCTTGACCCCCCAAAAAAGTAGGTAATATGGGTATCATTGACTTTGTTTTGACATATAGATTCTATATTTCTTGATTTTAGTTAATTGTGGAATCATTCTTGAGAATTAAGGTTTTCTTTGAAGTGTTGCAGACTGATTTTCAGCCTTGAGGTAGGTTATGACTTAACTCATTTAGACTGGGCTGAGCAAATATTGGTACAAAATATAGGTTAATGGGATAGGATTATCATATTGTCTGTCTTAATGTATTATGCTCGCGTAGGGACCTATATATGATTTGATTGTTGGTTTTGAGATATTATGTGATATGTGTGATCACGTAAGGTCCTCGGTGATGTTGATAGCCTGAAGTACATATGAATAATTGTATTTTGTTGTTTGAATGCCTATTTTGGTATCATTGGTGCATTGTGTATTATTCATAATTTATTAGCATATGAATCATGTGGGAATTTATGAATGGTTAGAAATAACAATTGGATAATTGGCTTGCGTAATTGGTATAATAGTTGGTTATGGAGATACGCATTTTGGTTGATTATGAACATTGCATCATTATTCCATGGCATCACACATATAATTTCACTTGTTTGTTGTATGCTTTATATATATGCTTCTTGTTATTATATGTGTATTTGATTTGGGTCTTATGTTATGTATGTGCTCTCAAAAACACTAGAAATACTAGAGATTCTAGAAACATTGAAAACATCAAATTTTATAGACCTTCTCTATGGAAGGTGCCGAAAAGGTGTCATGGAACTTGATATTGGATATTGGATCTTATAGACCTTCTTCGAAGTTTATGCCTGAGAAAAGTCCTAGATATTAGTTGTAGACAGGTTGATGAACTCTCTATAGGTCATACATCCAGAGGCTTTTCTTTGTAGGTGTATATGGGATAGTATATGGTTTAACGAACCCTCCATGATCCTATATTAGGAGGATTACCTTTATAGGTATATACAGAGGTTGTACCATAACCTCGTGCATCATCATCATCATTCTTCTTATTGTGTTTACTTCATTATAGTTATGATAGGATTATACTTCTACTTTGACTTACTCCCTATCTAATGCTCCTATTTTCTTATACTTGTGTTCAATGATATCGTGTGTATATTGTCCTTCCTTGTCCTACTTGTATGTGGTAAAATATACAGTTATGGTCTTTTCTGTATTTATTGCAATATATGTGATATATTAGAACAGTTAGTGCAAGTGGTGTGGGCTACCATTGTAGGACACTTTTTGATTGCAGGTGGCGTGTGTATTTTGTATGCTTTATTTTCTACTTTTCTCGGTCAGCCTATGATACCTACTGAGTACAAGTGGGTCGTACTCACTTCTACTCTATATTTCTGGTGCAGATTTAGGTTCGGGTGTGCCCCACATATCTTAATTTGGACGATTGTTGGAGCTTTCAAGGTAGTAGATAATTTTCAGGCATCCAGATGTCTTCTACTATCTTTCTCTATCATTTGACTATGTCTTTACTAGTTTTTAGAGACAGAGTTTATTTATTGGATTTCTTATGCATTTATTTGGATTTGAGTTGTACTAGGTACTTTCTTATATTATTGACATTAGATTTTTGGAGTTATAGCTAAATTGAGGTTTATGTTTCTTTCTATATTTATTATACTTATATAGTTTATATTTGTTCTAGAAGCCTTACCTTAGGGGTATTTCTATTTTTTCTCTTTTGTGTATCAGTTTGGGTGATAGGCTTACTCGTCAAGGTTCATCGTGATGAGTGCCATCATGACTCTTGATTTTGGGTCATGAAAATTTGTATCAAAGCAGCTAGGTTTCATTGGTCTTAATGATGTTACAACAAGATGTCTATTAGAGTCTTGCAGATCGGTATGTTGATGTTCGTATCTATCTTCGAGGGGCTATATGATCTCTTTAGGAAACTTCCCTCATTTTATTATTTATTGTGAACTTCTTATATACTATGTGTTTTGAGTTATGTTTCACTCTTTCTATGTATATTATGTCAACTAGGGTCGACGTGATCAGAGATATGGAGCCTTCACTTAAAGGGCAAGCCTCGAGTCATGGATGGACTCGAGGGAGTGGAATGGACTCAGATTTCTTATCGCCTATCTCAATATCGACACTAATAGTTAGCCTCTCTAAGCAATTGAACAGAATAAAAGGCCCCTTAAAATGAGTTAGAATGGCAGTAGGATATGGCTGCACTCTCTATGCAAGGGTCAAATTTGTCGTATCTTTTATCAAGGTGATATCTATTATGCGGGTCACCTTAATCAGTTACTCCACCCCAGGAATAGGTGTCTCTCCATCAGTATCACATAACTATTGAATCAAATAAAAGAAGAGGATGGTGGTGGTCTTATCGAATACCCTAATATGGATCTCCAGTTGAAACAACCTTATAAAGTCTATGTCATAACCAAAAATCAGGCTGGCAATCAAAGTAGCTCTATCATATGTAAGTATGTTGTCCATAGAAGTCAGACTCATTCTATGACGTACCACGGCTCACTAAAACCTTGCCACAAAATATAGTGATGCCTTTTTTATCTCACTTTTTCCCTCAACCCATGGGGCATTAGTCCTTAACTCTGCTATCTGAGTGGCTATCCACATAGCCAATATGATCTACGTCCCTCATAGCATGCCTATCTCTGCAGTAGCCTTATTCTGTACTTAAACTATGCCGAAGTGCCCGGTCCCTGATACTTCAGCCCAAATAATGCTCAATGGATGGCTTCCTAAAAAATGTCCACTCACACACACCTGACCAAACTGTGGGTAAGCTGAGGCTGCTCAACCCCTCTACCCTCTGGTGGGGTAATAAGGTAAATTGTAGAAGTATATAATGCATAGATTTCTTAATATAGAGCCGGGATATTTGAACCTTAGGGCTTATTTATCTATCCCAATCGATATTTATCAAATGAGGCCCGCAAGTGTTGTGCTCCAGCTAGCACCGTCAGATCAATCCTAACCTCTGATGTGATACAATGCTCCAAATGAACCTACTCCATAATGAAACTATCTCTCTAAAAAATATATTATATCCTTTCAACACAACATCTCAAAAGAATCTCGCTTACAGGCATATCCAAATCATGTGTGGAGTCAGACTCAAGGGCAGCAAGTGGTGGAATAGTGGACTAAGTTCTTTGTATGGCCTGTTAAGTATCCTATGCCGATGATGATAATATCTCCTATGGTACCTGAGTTACACCGTTCATAGACTAGGGTGAAGGTGAGCCTGATATCGACTAACTCTTAGAACTAAATTCAGCCTCTGACCCCTCCTCAGACTAGGAGCTAACAGTATCCTCATAATATCTAGAACAAGAAATAGACCCATACATAACCTTTTCAATGGATCCTACTCCCGACTCAACCTCATCTTCTGAACCATTATTTGTAGCCTCTTCTCCCTTCTTAAACTGAGAAAAGTATAGTGCTGACTAGCTGAGGTTCTGTATTTAGAGCTCGGTCCAAATGAAGGTCATTGGTGCAGGTTGTAGACCTACCAATAGTGTTGGTGGGGCCTGTGATGGGTGTGGTGGTACCGCGGAGTTCCTAACTCAGCAACAAATATTGTTGTTGCAGCCATCTCTGTTATCTGCCCCTAGTCTGTCGAGGGACCAATGGTCTATTAAAGCTCATGAGGTACTCCTCCACGGAGCCACTCCGCTCAGGTAACTCATCATGAATCTTAGACTTAATGACTTTTTTATGTGCAACTTTTGGTTCCATCATACCTGAGACGTTGTTGTCAGTGCTTAAAACACAAGAAAGGAACAAAAATTTTGAAAACAAATTGTTGATGAAGGACAAAAGCTACTTACGACTCCACCTATGGTCACAGATAGTACTTATAGGGGTTATAGGTTCCCTCATAAGTACCAATAAAAACCCTAAATTTTCAAGGTTTTAGGTCTGACACTTACGAGGTTACTTACTCCCTCGTAGGTAATACTTATAAGGCTTATAAGTACCCTTTAGAGGGTAACTCAGGTTTTTCTCAAAGATTTCATCCCACATAGTTTATCGCAAGTTTTAGCCCAATTTTTTACACTACAACATGCATCAATTTATGTTTAACAGTTATTGCACAAGTATTCTTCAGCTTTAGCTTCACTATTCAACTTATACTTCCATATATTAAGTGATCACAGGTTTCCCAAACATAAAACATGTCAGAAATTAATTATCATCCAGTTTAGGCTCCACATAGGTCAAAAATTATTAAATTTTGACAATTACATGTCTATTCCCAACACTATCTCATGTTTAATACCATGCTCATGTTTTTACCAAGGTGGATCCAGGAATTATTACCTTGATTTGAGAAGTCTCGAAGTAGACGATGAACAAAGTGAAAACAACCCTAGTATTTGATTAATATATGTGTAAGTGATATGAAAATGAGACGACTTTTTATTTTATAGATTAAGAGAGAGGTTAATGACTATGAGTATGAGTGTGAATTTAAAAATTTAGGAAATGGGAAATAGATTGGGCTTTGTAGTTTTAAGGGAAGAGATATGGTTTAATTGGGTCGAGTCACTTGGGTAAAACGAAATTTCAAAAATCTTGACGCAGGTTTTCATCAACTTATACCGTAAATACCATTTATGGCCACCATGAGTAAAATCATAAGCAGGTCCTGTAGGTTATTTACCTCTACAATTTCTACAACCCCACTGATAGGGTCATGGGTTGTATTTATAACCCTTGGAAGTGGGTTTATTAGTACAACTTTTGAGAGACCAAAAATCCTTAGAATTTTTTTCAAACGCCTACGACACCACTTAACTTTCATATCTTAGACCTATGGCCCCTGTAAGTGGGTCCGTAAGTCCATTTACCTAGACTTTGTCTGAATTTTCCACTTATTACCATATTTCGGATGTTTTCCCATGGTTTAAACCTCTAAAATAGAAAAGAAAGTGAACACTAAGACATTGGGTTATCTCCCAATCATTGTTTTATTTAACTTTGCGACACAAAGTGTCTATGTTGGATACTTAGACTTCACCAACAAGCCCATGGGTTGCCTCACATAAAGTGCCTAATTTAATATCACAGGTCGATATGTTGGACACTCAAAATTCACCAACAAACCCAAAATTCACATACAAATCCATGTGTTTTCTCCTATGAAGTTCCCTATTTAACGTCGCAAAATAACTACGTTTCCTTGGCTACTCAGACTTCGCAAAGATTAAATCAACACAAACCTTCACTTCCTTAATATTTACAATATAGTACTTAACATGTTGCTCGTTCACCTTGAATGAGGCTTATCCATCTCACTTTAACTCAATTGTACCATGTGGGAATACACTAACAATGGTGAATGGTCCATACCACCTATACTTCAGCTTGCCAGAAACAAGAAAAGTCGCAAATTATAAAACAAGACCATTTCACTAGGCTACAATACCCGTTTCTCAATTTTTTTTGTCATGATACAGCTTTATATTCTATTTGAACAAAGATTAACTCACATAAGTGCGAAGTCAAAATTCATCCAGCTCATTCAGGTTGCTCATACTAAGGTTTGAAGCATCGCTCCACTGAAAATTTAGCTTTTTTAACACCCATAATGCCTTATGCTCAAGTTCAACGAGAAAGTGGTATGCTTTGCCATTTATAAAATTCTATGGAGAGGTACAAATGGTGGTTTTAAAAGCTTTCCCGTAAGCCCAAAGTGCATCATTTATCTTCCTTGACCTACTAGTTGGTTGGCATTCACAGTCTTCATCAATATGGTCTTAATATCCCTATTAGAGACCTCAACCTGTCCACTTATCTGTGGATGGTAAGGTATGCCACCTTATGTTTTACATTATATTTTACAAGCAGGGCCTTAAATAGAAGATTATAGAAAATGAGACCCACCATGACTAAGGATAGCATTTAGAGTACCAAACCTCGAGAATATGTTCTTCAAAAATATCGTGACATTGTGACCCTTAATATTGGGAAGCACAACTGCTTCCAACCACTTAGAAACATAATCAACAACTAGCATATATAATTCATATAATACGTACAGACAAATGGACCCATGAAAATAATCTGCAACACATCAATAACTAAAGCTCAAGATAGGTGTCATGGGAAGCTAAAGCTTCCACGAGATATTTTCTTTTCTCTGGAATTGGCCATAGGAACGAGCATTGTTATATGCATCTTTGTAAATAGCCGGTCAATAATAATCACACTGCACAATCTTATGGGCCATACGAGTACTACCATGGTGACCCTCAACTAGAGATGAGTGACTTTCCTAAAAAATATGTATCATCTCAACTTTAGGATTACACCTCTGAATCATACCATCCGCTCACATCCAAAACAAAAATGCCTTATCCCAGAAAAACTTATGTACCTCATCCGTATAATGCTTTCTTTTCTAAAGAGATAAATTTTAAGATGCTTCCTAGACTCACTCATCTATAAAAGTATTATAAATATTAAGCGCATCGCCTAACTTGGGCATCACATCTTCTTTTAGGCGGGTTAAATGATTTGCAACTTGATTCTCTATATCCTTTCTATCCTAGACCTCAAAATCAAATTCCTACTGCAATAGTACCCACCAAATCAACCTAGGATTCGTATCCTTCTTTTGCATAAGGTGCCTTAATATTTTATGATCGGTGTGCACAATGAATTTATTCCCAATGAGATAGGACCAAAATTTCTCATAATAAAACACCACCACAAGTAACTCCTTCTCTATAATAGTATAATTTATCTATACGGGGTAGAGTGCTTTACTGCATATTATATGGGATGAAGTATTTTCTCGCGTATTTGTCTTAGGGAAGCTTCTAGGGCCACTTCATTGGTGTCACCCATAACCTCAAATAGAAGAGACTAGTCTGGAGATACAATCATGGGAGCAAAAATCAACTTTTCTTTTAGAAACTCAAAGGCCTTGAGACACGCACCATCAAATACAAACATCACCTCCTTCTCCAATAACTTGGATAATGGATTTGCAATTTTGGATAAGTCCTTGAAGAAACCTTATATTCAAGCCACAAAACCCAAGAAACTTATAATACCCTTGAAACAAATAGGTGAAGGCAATTTTCCAATTACCTTAGGCTTCACTCGATCAACTTCTATACCATTCTTTGAAATCTTATGCCTGATGCAGAATGAAAACATGACACTTTCAATGCTAAAAACCATGTTTTATGCATGAACTTATAAGTTATATATGATGCACTTTGGAGTAAATTGTAGGTAAAATAGCTTTATAACAATATTTGAATGAAAAGTTAAGAAAAAAACCTAAAAAAGACCAACTCTAATCACTAAATGAGTTTGACCTTGAGTCATAACCATTTATTACGACTCGTATGCTAATTCGTATGAGGAACAGAACCCAAAGCCAAATCAAAAACTAAGTATGAAGAAGATACGACTCAAGTATCCCAGTCATAACTAGCGTACGAGTCGTATAATAAAGTCATAAGCATAAAATAATCTAATCTACTGCCCAGGAATTGAATTATAAGAAGGATATGAGTCAGAAGTCTTAGTACGAATTGTATAGGGATGTTGTATCCTAACCAATTTCAAGACCTGAAAAGACTAAAGTCCCAGGTGGATACGGATTAAGGACACAAGTCGTATATGTAGTTACGACTCGTAAGTTAGATTGGTACATTGAACAGAGAGTTAAAGCCATGGGAATATTAGAGACTAGACTAGTTACAATAAGGCAGGGTACGACTCATAAGTTGAGAATACGAGTGAGGACTGAGTCGTACCAACTTCTGACTTAACTTTACCTTTCCTATTTTTAATAGGATTTTTATGTTATTTTGAGATACTATAAATGCCCTAGGGTTTATATTTTATTAGGATACAGGTTGTGAAATTAATTTACATGTAATTACTTATTACTACATTATTTCTTGAGATTTTAAGGTTTTATTTAATGAATGACTTTGGAGTTTATTCATCATCTTCTTGTATAATTGACTTTGTATATTCTTCATTGATAATCATGGATTCTTGCACCACCATGAGAGACTAATATCCTCAGTTAGGGTTGTGGGAACCCTAGCAGACTAGCTATATAAATAAAGTAGGAGATTTAATGTTCTAGGGTTTCTTTATGTATCTTAGTTCTCATTTGTATTAATTAGCCTCAAGTAGCTACAGACACTTGAGATAGCATATATTTACATCCATTCCATAACAAAGAAGCTTGTAATTGGGTAGGAAGGATAAAGGTAGTTGTACAATAACCAAGTATGACTGAGGTCATAATAAAAGGCAATAAGGCAACACTCTGAGATGATAACCAAGTTAACGGGTGAAATTTATCTTCTAGATAATACCTAACTTGTAGGCTTTGCATGCAAAACAATAGTATAATTGGGTTGAACATGATAAATTTATGTAGTTAAGAAGCTAGGGGGAACATATTCCTAGCGTACATCTTATATTGATTCCAACTAAACTATCTCAATAGTTGGTTACTACTTGCTACTGATAACAAAATCCCCCCATTTACTTTCTTGTACTGCTCATGGATTACATCAAAGCTAGTAAATATTCACATCTTTCCTGTGAGATCAACCCCAACTTTATTGGGTTGCTATATTTGCAATTGGTCCCATTATATTTCTAGTGAAGGTTAGTTTTGGGTGACATCAAATTTTGGCGTTGTCGTCGGGGAATAGGCTTGAACTGTGAATTGAGTTGGTGAAGTTTACGGGTTTTTAATTTTTTAGATTTTATTTGAGAATACATTGGCATATGCCAAGCATTAGGAGTAGAGGTAGTCCTTTACTCCCAATTGATTAAGAACTTGAGAGAATACTTCAACCACCATGAAGGATGGAAGAACAAGATCATGATGAGGTTCAAGATCCCTTACCTATGGATCCAAATATGGCACTCGCGCATGGTTAAATTTATCCACAGTAAATTACTGACATACAAACACAAATGTAGTAAGGGCAAGAATGTAGGAAAGTCGAATTGGCTAGAGCTGCTGCAGAGGTAGAAGTAGCCCAATAACATGGGCTAGTCAAGCCTCAATGAGTTTTTGATCGTAAAGTTCAGAGAGGTAAAGCTCTATTTCTGCAACCATATTAGCACTTGTATACATATGAGGACGAAGGTGATGAATATTTGGGTTATGTTGAGCTTAAAAAATTGGGAACCATTGTTCCTTCTGTGTTAGCCCTTAATGTGAAGTTTGATATCACTAGTACGTCAATCTAATTTTTTCTTGCATAGTAGTAGATATATTGTTTGTGAGTTAATTTTGGAGTGGTGAACTTTTATTCTTCGAAAAGCCCTGATTTCATGGTCTTGTCCTTACTTATATCTTAGTCTATTTCTATGGGTTCCTTTTTTGGCTGTGGTCGGGGGCATGTCCTAACATAGGTTGATATTTTGTGTCTTTTATGCTTTTGTGGACAAAGTCTGGGTGGATTATGTTGTGTATTCTTAGATCCCTCTTGTTATTAATTTTCCTATCTTGTTATATGTTTAAAACTCATCTCTATGTTATTACATGTTTTGAACTAATCTCTGTCTTGTTATATGTTCATTACTCATTCACTGCTAGTTATATTATATTCTTATTAGCTAGGCTAGTGGGGGTGGTATCCGTTCCTTAGTGGACTTGAGATACTAGTCACGACTAGGCCCTAGTTCGGGTCGTGACACCTTGACATTACACTTTCAATTTTGCTCCACTTCTCAACAATTCATCTTTTATTCTGCCTTTTTCTCCTTTGTTGATTTATTCAGGCTGGGTGTGGTTTCTCCATTCTTTATTTTTCTGACTTTTCTTTTTCTTTTAACTTTTCTATTCTTTTCATTTTTTCTAAATTTTTTATTTCTTATTTTTACCACACCCAAACCCTACTTTATTTTCTCTTATTCACACTCCTCCGCACACCCAATTTCAACTAAACACCCCTATGATAGCCACCCTCAACTTAGGCGATATGTCTGAATTGAGGTGCACAATTTCAAGGTAATGAGCAGGGCAAAAATAGGTTCATTATAATTAATTTGGGAAGGTAAAAGTTAAAAACATGAACATAGGTCAATGTAGGCTCAAATCAAGGATCAAGAGATACTTAGTCACATTTTGGATGGTTATTTCGTCTATGAGTAGACTAAAACAAAAGCATCCAATGATCATGTCCTAACAAACTATACTACAAAGTAAGGGAACTGGGTAAGTATCTCACACACACAGAGTATAAGGTTATATGACAAACTACTACCTATCAAGTTTAGGCAAATGCTAAGCAATGATTATTTTATCCCTAATCCTAATTCCATAACAGGAATAACAAGAGTCACACATATATTGACATCATATAATTTTTGAGCGGTATCATTTTTCAAGACACTTAAGAACAAACATATACAAAACATGTCAATTACCCTAAGGTACCTAATTTTTCTCCTAATTAAACACAAATAACACAAAACCCATAAAATTAAACACAATACGACTTAAGCATGCCTGTTTTACTAGGATAACATAGCCCACAAGAAAATAAACATGGAAAGAAAAATCCTTAATTATGGTATACCCCTACCCCCAACTAAAGACTATGCATTTTTCCCTTTGCATAACTATAAAGTAAAATGAAAGGATAAAGACATACCTGGGATACTCTAGGCATTCAAATTAGACTTTCTCCATCTGGGGAACCACGTAGCTCAATTAGAGAAGTTGGTAGTGGAGAATGATTACAAGACACGTCTGTTGCTATCTCTACTTATCTCCGCTCATTAATAGACTGGGATACCCTAGAATGTGGCTTGCCCTTATTAGGGCCTACAGATAGTCTATGGTGGGGTCTTATAGAGACTTCTCACAACCTCTCTATGTTCCTAGAACTGGGACCACCTCATAATCTGTAAATAAGTCAAAAGACATAAGCGAATATGAAGGTAATGGATGTGTGAAGTTTGAAATGACTAGAGGAATTACCAAAAAATAGCTTTTTTCTAGTGATAATATCATGATGTACTATATTGCCATGTCCTTGAGGAGGCATGATAATACAATAGTCTAGACCTCACAAAATCATGTAGTCATCTGACCATCAAAGTTATCAATCTAAACGTCCAGCTCATTAGTATACTCTTCCATATCCTCTCTTAGCCTTGCCTCAAATCATACCTTAACAATCTCTAGTGTAGTTTGGACCCATGGTTGGATATGCAAATAATGTAGCTAACTGAGCCTCTATATCAGTTAGGCAGGTGGTCACCTCATCCTGCCTCTCAATAATGTACTGCAGAAACTTATGTGGCACACTAATCAACCTAGTAACTATGGAGAAAGAAGGCACTGTAGATTACTCAACAATCCTTAAAGTAGGAGCCGAGGCTGGTGCAAATGCGCTCATGGCCACTTCACCAGCAGTAGTCATGGGCTTAGATTTCTTCTCACCTATATCAATATCGACACTAATATTTAGTCTTTCTAAGGGATTGAACAGAATAAAAGGCCCCTTATAATGAGTTAGAATGACAGTAGGATGTGGCTGCATTCTCTATGCAAGGGTCGAGTTTATCATATCTTTTATAAAGGTGATATTTTCTATGCGGGTCACCTTAATATGCTAATCTCCCTCAGGAATAGGTATCTCTCTATTAGTATCACATAACTATTGTATCAAATAAGGGAAGGGGACGGTGGTGGTTTTATCAAATACCCTAATATGGATCTTCAGTTGAAACAAGCTTACAAAGTCTATGTCATAACCAGCAATTAGGTTGGAAATCAAAGTAGATCTATCATATGTAAGTATGTTGTCTATAGAAATAAGACTCACTCTATGACATACCATGGCTCATGAAAACCTTGCCACAAAATATAGTGATGCCTTTTCTATCTCACCTTTTCTCTCAACCTATGGGGCATTAGTGACTAACTCTGCTATCTGAGTGGCTATCCACTTAGCCAAATCCAATCTATGTGCTCTATGACCTACGTCCCCTATACAACACCTATCTCTGTGATAGCCTTATTCTATACTTAAACTATGCCATAGTTCCTGGTCCCTCATACTTCAGCCTAAATAATACTCAATGGATGGCCGCTTAAAAAATGTCCACACGCACACCCCTAACCAAAGTATGGGTAAGTTGAGGCTACTCAACCCCTCTGCCCTTAGGTAGGGTAATAAGGTAAATTGTAGAAGCATATGATGCATAGATATTTTAATCTAAAGCTGGGCTATTTGAACCTTGGGGATTATTTAACTATCCGAACCGATATTTTTCAAATAAGGCCGACAAGTGTGGTGCTCCTACTAGACCCGTCAGATCAATCTGAACCTCCGATGTGATACTATGCTTCAAACGATCCTACTCCATAATGAAACTATCACTTTAAAAAATATATTTTATCCCTTCCGCACAATCTCTCAAAAGAATCTTACCGACGGGCATAGCCAAATCATGTGTAGAGTCAGACTCTAGGGTAGTAGATGGTAGAATAGTAGACTGAGTACCTTGTACGGCCTGTTAAGTATCCTATGCTGATGATGATAATATATCCTATGGCACATGAGCTACACCCTTCGTAGACTGGGGTAAAGGTGGGCCTGACGATGACTCACTCTTAGAACTAAATGCAGTCTTTGACCCCTCCTCAGACTAGAAGCTAACATTATCCTCATAAACTCCAGAACACGAAATAGATCCATACATAACCTTTTTAATAGACCCTACTCTAGAATCTACCTCCTCCTTTGAACAATTATTTATAGCCTCATCTTCCTTCGTAGACTAAGAAGAGTGTAGTACTGACTGGCTCACGTTATATATTTAGAGCCCTATCCAAACGAAGGTCATTGGTGTAGGCTGTAGCCCTGCCAATGGCGTTTGTGGGGCCTGTGACGGCTGTGGTGGTGCGGCTAAGTGCCCAACTCAGCAACAAATATTTATTGTAGCCTATCTTTGTGATCTACCCCTAGTCTGCTGAGGGACCAATGGTCTATTAGAGCTCACGAGGTACTCCTCCACGGAGACACACCACTCAGGTTACTCGTTACAAATCCTAGACTGAATGAATTTTTTTGTGCATATTTTGGTGCCATCATACTTGAGACGTAGCTTTTAGTGCTAGAAACACAAGAAAGGAACAAAAATTTTGAAAAAAAATTTATCGATCAAGGACAAGAGCTACTTACGACTCCACCTATGGTCGTAGGTAGTACTTATGGGGGTTATAGGTACCCTCGTAAGTACCAGGCAAAGCCCTAAAGTTTTAAGGTTTTAGGTCTGACACTTATGAGGTTACTTACTCCCTCATAGGTAATACTTATAAGGCTTATAAGTTCCCTTTAGTGGGTAACTCTGCTTTTTCTCAAAGATTTCTTCCCACATAGTTTATCGCAAGTTTTAGCCCAATTTTTTACACAACAAGATGCATCAATTTATGTTTAACAGTTATTGTACAAGTATTTTTTGGCTTTCCCTTCACTATTTAACTTAAACTTCCATATATTAAGTGATCACAGGTTTCCCAAACACAAAACATGTTAGGAATTAATTTTCATCCAGTTTAGGCTCCACATAGGTCAAGAATTATAAGATTTTGACATTTACATGTCTATTCCCAACACTATTTCATGTTCAATATCATGCTCATGTTTTTACCAAGGTGGATCCAGGAATTATTACCTTGATTTGAGAAGTCTGGAAGTAGACGATGAACAAAGTGAAAACAACCCTAGGATTTAATTAATATATATGTAAGTGATGTTGGAATGAGAGGATTTTTTCTTTTATAGATTAAGAGAGAATTTAATGACTGTGAGTATGAGTGTGAATTTAAAAATTTGAGGAAATGGGTAATATATTGGACTTTGGGGTTTTAAGGGAAGAGATATGGTTTAATTGGGTCGGGTAACTTAGGCCAAAATGAGATTTCAAAAATCTTGACCCCAGGTTTTCATCAACTTATGGGGCCAGTTACGGACCATATGTACCATTTATGGCCACCATAAGTAAAATCATAGGTAGGTCCTATAGGTTATTTACCTCTCCAATTTCTAAAACCCCACTTATAGGGTCGTAGATTGTATTTACGACCCTTGTAAGTGGGTTCATTAGTACAACTTTCAAGATGCCAAAAATCCTTAGAATTTTTTTCTAATGCCTACGACACCACTTACCTTTCATATCTTAGACCTATGGCTCCCGTAAGTGGGTCTGTAAGTCCATTTAACTGGACTTTGTCTGAATTTTTTAATTATTACCAAATTTCAAGTGTTTTCCTATGCTTTAAACCTATAAAATAGAAAACAAAGTGAACACTAAGACATTGGGTTGCCTCCCAATCATTTCTTTATTTAAATTTGCGACACAAAGTGTCTATGGTGGATACTTAGACTTCACCAACAAGCCCATGGGTTGCCTTACATAAAGCACCTGATGTAATATCGCAGGACGATATGTTGGATACTCAAAATTCACCAACAAACCCATGTTTTTCATCCCATGAATTTCCCTATTTAACATCGCAAAATAACTAATTTTCCTTGTCTAATCAGACTTCGCTAAGCTTACATCAACACAAACCTTCACTTCCTTAATATTTACAATGTAGTGCTTAACATTTTGCTCGTTCATCTTGAATGGGGCTTCTCCATCTCACTTCAACTCTATTGTACCATATGAGAATACATTAACCATAGTGAATGGCCCATACACCTATACATCAACTTTTCAAGAAACAAGCGAAGTCACCAATTATAAAACAAGACCATATCACTAGGCTGGAATACCCTTTTCTTAATTTTTTTTGTGATATAGCTTCATCTTCTCTTTTTACAAAGATTAAATCTCATAAGTGCAGAGTTAAAAATCATACAACTCATTCATCTTACTCATACTTAGGTTTGAAGCATCACTACACTCAAAATTTAGCTTTTTCAACACCCAAGTGCCTTATGCTCAAGTTCAACCAGAAAGTGGTAGGCCTTTCCGTTCTTAAGTTTATACGGAGAGGCACCAATGGTGGTTTTAAAAGCTGTCCAGTAATCCAAAAGTGCATCATTTATCTTCAATGACCAATTAGTCGGTTGGCATTCACAGTCTTCATCAATACAGCCTTGATTTGCTGATTAAAGACCTCAACCAATCCACTTATATGTGGATGGTAAGGTATTGCCACCTTATGTTTTACATTATATTTTTCAAGAAGGGCCTTAAACAAATGATTATAGAAATTGAGACCCACCATGAATAAGGGTAGCATTTGGAGTACCAAACCTCGAGAATATGTTTTTAAAAAATGTTGTGACATTGCGACCCTTATTATTGGGAAGCACAACTACTTCCAACCACTTAGAAACATAATCAACAACCACTATATACACTTCATACAATATGAAATGACAAATGGACCCATGAAAACAATCCCTCACACATCAAATAACTCAATCTCAAGAATAGGTGCCATGGGGATACTTCTACGAGATATTTCCTTTCCTCTGGCATTGGTCATAGGCACGGGCATAGTCATGTACATCTTTGTAAATTGTCGGTCAATAGTAACCACAATGTAAGATCTTATAGGCCATACGAGTAGTATTATGGTGACCCTCAACTCGAGATGAGTGACATGCCTAAAAAATATGTAATATCTCAACTTTAGGATTACACCTCTGAATCAAACCATTTGCACACATCCAAAAATAAAATGCCATATCCTAAAAAAACTTATGTACCTCATCCATAAATTGTTTTCTCTGCTGGAGAGATAAGTCTTATGATGCTTCAAAGACCCACTCATCTATAAATATATCATAAATATTAAGCGCATCCCCTAACTTTAGCATCACATCTTCTTTTAGGTGGGTTAAATGATTTGCAACCTGATTCTCTGTATCATTTCTATCCTAGACATTAAAATCGAATTCCTACCACAATAGTACCCACCAAATCAACCTAGGATTTGTGTCCTTCTTTGCCATAAGGTACCTTAATATTTTGTGATTGGTTTACACAATAAATTTATTCCCAATGAAACAAGACCAAAATTTCTCATAAGAAAACACCACCACAAGTAACTCCTACTCTATCATAGCATAATTTATCTTTGCGGAGTAGAGTGCTTTGCTGGCATATTATATGGGATAAAGTATTTTCTCGCGTCTTTGGCTTGGGGCATCTTCTAGGGCCATTACATTGGTGTCACCCATAACCTCAAATATAAGAAACCAGTCTGGAGACACAATAATGGAAGCAAAAATCAAATTTTCTTTTAGACACTCAAAGGCCTTGAGACACGCATCATCAACTACAAACTTCACCTCCTTCTCTAATAACTTGGATAATGGATTTGCAATTTTGGATAAGTCCTTGATGAAACCTTATATACAACCCACAAGACCCAAGAAACTTATAATACCCTTAAAAAAATGGGTGGAGGTAATTTTCCAATCACCTTAGTTTTCACTCGATCAACCTCTATACCATTCTTAAAAATCTTATGCCTGATGCGGCATGAAAACATGACACTTTTGATGCTTAACACTATGATTTTATACATGAACTTATTTTTCATATATGATGCACTTTGGAGTGAGTTGCACGTAAAATAGGTTTATAACAGTATTTGAATGAAAAGCGAAGAAAATGACCTAAAAAAGACCAACTCTAATCAGTATACGAGTTTGACCTTGAGTCATAACCATTAATTATGACTCATATGCTAAATCATATGAGGAACATAACCAAAAGCCAAATCAAGAAACCAAGTATGAAGAATATACGACTCAAGTATCCAGTCGTAACTAGGGTACGAGTCGTATACTAAAGTCATGAGCATAATAGAACCCAATCTACAGCCCATGAGTTGAATTATATGAAGAATATGAGTTAGAGGTCTGAGTATGACTCGTATAGGGATGTTGTATCCCAACCAGTGTTCAAGACTTGAAAAGACTAAAGTCCCAGGTGGATACGGATCAAGGACACAAGTCGTATACGTAGTTATGACTCGTAAGTTGGGGTGGCACATTGTACAGAGAGTTAAATCCATGGGAATATTAAACACTGAAATGGTTACTAGAAGGTAGGGTATGACTCGCTAGTTGAGGATACGAGTGAGGACCGAGTCATACCAACTGCTGACTTAACTTTACCTTTCTTATTTTTAATAGATTTTTATGTTATTTGAGATACGATAAATACCCTAGGGTTTATATTTTATTAGGATACACGTTGTGAAACAAATTTACATTAAATTACTTATTACTACATTATTTCTTGAGATTTTAAGGTTTTATTCAATTAAAGACTTTGAAGTTTATTCATCTTCTTCTTACGCAATTGATTTTATGTATTCTTCATTGATAATCATCATTTCTTGTGCCACCATGAGTGAATAATCTCCTCAGTTAGGGTTGTAAGAAACCTAGTAGAATAGCTACATAAATAAAGTAGGAGATTTAATTATTCTATTGTTTCTTTATGTATCTTAGTTCTTCTTTGTATAATTAGCCTCAAGTAGCTAGAAACACTTGAGATAGCATGTATTCGCATCAATTCTATAAGCAAGAGGGTTGGAATTGGGTAGCAAGGATAATGGCAGTTGTACGATAACCAAGTATTACTGGGGCCATAATATGGGGCAATAAGGCAACACTCTGAGATGATAACCAAGTCAACGGGTGAAATTTATCTTCTGGATAATACCTAACTTGTAGGCTTTGCATATAGAAAAATAGTATAATTGGGTTAAACATGAGAAATTTACTTAGTTGAGAAGCTAGGGGGAACGTATTCCTAGCGTCCATCTTATATTGATTTCAACTAAATAATACTCAAGACTTGGTTACTACTTGCTACTGATAACAAAATCCCCCTATTTACTTTATTGTATTTCTCATGGATTACATCAAGGTTAGTAACTATTCAGATCTTTCCTATGGGATCGACCCCAACCTTATTGGGTTATTATATTTGTAATCGATCCCATTACACTTCTAGTGGAGGTGTAGTTTTAGGCGACATCAAATTTTGGCGTCATCACTAGCGAATAGGTTTGAACTATGAATTGAATTGTTAAAGTTCACAGGTTTTTAAATTTTTAGTTTTTATTTGGGAATGCATCGGTGTATGCCTAGCACTAAGAGTATAGGTAGTCCTTTACTCCCTTTTTATCAACAACTTGAGAGAATCCTTCAAACGCCATCAAGGATGGAAGAATAAGATTATGAAAGGGTTCAAAATCCCCCACTTGTGGATCCAAATGTGGAACTCACGCATGGTCAAATGGATCCATAAAAAAATACTGACTTACAGACACAATAGCAGCGGGAGCAAGAACATAGGAAAGCAGAATTAGCTACAACTGTGGTAGAGGCAGAAGTAGCCCAATAAAATGGGCTAGTCATTCCTCGATGGGTTTTGATCATAAAGTTTAGAGAGGCAAAGCTCTATTTTTTCAAGCATATCAGCACTTCTATACATATAAGGATGAAGGTGATGAAGATTTGAGGTATGTTGAGCCTGTAGAATTAGGAGCCATTGTTCCTTTTGTTTTAGTCCTTAATGTGAAGTTTGATATCACTAGTATATCGATCCAATTGTTGAATATAAAGGGTGTATTTTCTAGTGTAGCTAAGGATGATACAAACATACATCTTACAAATTTTATTGGGATCCGCACAAATTATAATATTCTAGGGATTAATCAGGAGGCATTAAGATTGAGGTTGTTCCCATTTTCTTTGATGGATAAGCATATTTATGGATAGGAGAACTTCCCAGAGGATATATCATTACTTGGCATGTCTTGAAGACAATTTCTAAATAGATTTTTCCCTCCTACACGAATGTTACCATGAAAGGATGAAATTAACAATTTTAGACAACTACTTGTAGAGTCCATATATAAGGCATGGTTTTGGTTCAAAAAGAAGTTGGACATGGTACCGAATCATAGAATTAGAGGATATCACTTTTCTGAGTTCTTTTATAGATCGTTGAGTGAAAGCTTAAGTGCTATGGTAAATACAATTTTAGGATGAGCATTCATGCTTCTTCGTTAGAAAGCTATATAAGAAATACTTGATGATATTGCAGTTACCAAAAGAGGATGGCATACTCGAGATTCAAAATATAGTGGTGGTACATATGTTATTGGTGCAACAAATACGCATGGAAAAATAAATGACATAGTAATTCAGGAGGTTGTATAGCATCATACAGCTATTGGGTTTGTGACAAAACAGTTTGCTCCAATGAGTGTTGAGAAAGTGAAAGTAGTTGCTACAGAGAGGACAGTATCCAAACAATTTGAAATAGAATTTAAGGCAGAAGAGAATTTAATTGATCGTAGATTGGTAGATTTTTGAGCTCAAGGGCAGGGAAATCAAGGTAGGAACTACTATAATGATAGATATATTGATCAAGATGGTGATTGGTGGAGTAAGGA
>NW_025892868.1:411898-416099 GCF_002878395.1 Capsicum annuum
TAGCATTGAAGTAAATCCTATTCCTATCCATCTTGAATGAAAGCAGCTGCAAATTATACCGGATGTACAACCTGTAAAGAGGATTAGAAGAAATAACTAACACAGAAGGTGTTGTGAAGAAATAACTAACACAGAAGGTGTTGTGTACTTTTTTGATGAAATCCCCTACTGGTATTGCTGATGATATGATGGAATGATGAATAGTGTAACTAGTGTTTTAGTGTACAGTGAAAATATGAGCATGTTTTTTAACCTTTCTTGGAGAGGTTACTTTTTTACCTTTTTTGGTGGGATTTTAATTTGTCAGAATTTAAGTATGGCTCCTCTTGTTTGTAGTTTCAGTATTGACATCAAGAATGTCTTGGCCACAGATGTTGAGTGCTTTAGACAACATCCCACCACCTTTGTATGATAGTCACACCTCCGCATAATTTTACAATATTTTCATTTAGCTTTTCCTTTTCATATTCTTGCTCGGTAGCCTCTATCAGGTTTTTAATCTGTGCAACACTCTTATAGACTTCTTCCTGAGTACGACCATCACCAACAATTATAGTGGCATCCTTAGTCAGTGCTTTCTTCAAGAAGAGAATGTGATAAAGAAGTATCCTTTTATCAAGTGCTTTCTATCAAGTGCTTTCTTCTTACTTCCTCTACTTTACTCTTGACCTATGCAAAGTTTGAGTCCTTGGACTCTCAAACAACTCTTTATATGTGGTTGTAACAATCTTGCTCAAGGTAATGGAGATGGTCATGCTACTCTTGGATTGTCTAACCATAAGCAGAAACTCGTTAGTGATATAGAGCAAGGCATAAGAAAAGAGGTAGAAGTTGTTCCAACTGAAATCCCAAGGCCACCAACCCCATTTCCACAACTATTAAAGAAGAAAGAAGATGATTGCAAGTTTAGAAAATTCATGGCTATATTGAAGCAGTTGACAGTGAATGTGCCCTTAGTTAAAGCACTGGAACAGATGCCCGAATATGCTAAGTTTATGAAAGACCTATTGACTAAGAAAAGGACTTTGAGCTATGAAACAGTAGACAATCTTCATCACTATAGTGCTATTGCTACAAGATCTATTGTCCAGAAAAAAGCTGATCTGGGAGCATTTACTGTTCCATGTACAATTGGATTGCTAAAGTTTGAAAAGGCCCTTTGTGATCTTGGGGAAAGTATAAATCTTATTCCATTGACGGTTTTCAAGAAACTAGGTTTGGGAGATCCTATGCCCACCAATATGTGGCTTCTAATGGCGGATAGATCAGTAAAAAGGCCGATTGGGATTCTACATGATGTACTTATAAAAGTTGCTGATTTGATATTTCCTACCGACTTTGTAATTCTTAATTACAAAGTGGACTTTGAAGTACCCATAATTTTGGGTAGGCTGTTCTTAGCAACTGGGAGAGTATTAGTTGACATGGAGCTGAATGAGCTAAAATTTAGGCTCAATGAGAAAGAAGTTAGTTTTGAAGTATGTCGGTCTATGAAACAACAAAAGAAGATGAGTGTCTTCTCGATTGTTGTTGTATTCTACGAAGATGAGCTAGATGTACCAGTTAAGGATATGTTTTTTATGGAGACCATAGCTGGTTTGGTAGAACTTGCAAGCAAGGATGTGAGTGACTTCAAAGTGGTTGGACTAGGAATAAAGCATTATCTTGATCCAACAAATGAGGTACAAATGGTATCATAGATGTATCTTCACGAAGTCTAAGTAGTCAAGATAATCGAGTCGTGCCGCGACATTAAATCAGGCACTACATGAGAGGCAACCCATGATTTTATTTGCACTTTATCATGTTAAACAAAAATGCAAAAAGAAGAGTCGAGCCACGACCGAAACTACGACTCTTGGTGGGAGGCAACCCATCCTTCTAATTATTTTTGTTGTTTTTGAGTAAGTGTAGGTGCATGAAATACTAAGGAGGAGATTAATACCAAATTTTATTTGGAATTGAGCTATGTAAATGGTGGTAAGTTTAAGAGTGATGGGAACATTAAAGGTAAGTTGGAGTGGTCAAATATGTAAGGCTCAAGTATAATTTGCATTAGAGTCGTGCCTCAAATTATGTTAATCCAATCCAAAAAGTTTCGCAGTGCGACTTTATTTTGTGACTTTCAATGAGGTCTGTGGTGGTAGTGTAGGGATCAAGCCAATAAGCCCAATTCCAAAGCCCACCATTGACCTCGATAAGGGTACGGGGGCAAAGCCCCCACGGTATAGACCTTTCTTACCAAGAGTGCACCGCACATCCTATCACACATGCTCACTGGACCAACTATGCGATGCATAATGCGCCGCATACCTTGATGTGTGTGATAACTTATGCGTAGCACACTTTAACATGTGCGCTAAGATATGCATCACACACCTAATCACACATGCCCACTGCCTTAAGTCTGCAATACCTTATGCGACGCATACCTTGATGTCTGCGATAGGTAGTGCGTCACCCACTTCTCCACATAGGCTCACTGTCCCAACTGTGTGACAACATATATGACGGACACTTTAAGATGTACGATAAGATGTGCGTCGCACACTTAGTCCAAATAAGCCTAAAACCTAACTTCTAACTTTAACTTGGGTCAACCCGACCCAAATTTTCTTTCTTCAAATAGACTTCACACCCTAAATGCCCAAATTCATCCTTATTTCACCCTTAAGCCTCCCAATATTGAGCTCTCACCATTCTCTTTGTCCTTCATTAATCTTCCATCTTCGAGGTAAGTTTTACCTTTTTAATCCTTATTTATTATGACTCTATGTTATAGTTAATTGATTTCTTAAGGATTACGAATTAAATTCTTGCCATAGTGATATTGTAGAAGTGATGGCATTTTGTATATCTTGATATGGTTGAAAGTGTAGGGCATGATTTTATTCAGAAAAGTGTTTCATTGAAATAGAATTGGGGGAATTGAAGTGAGTGAATTATATTGTGAATAATGTTGATGCACCATGTCAAAGTGTATGTCGGCGAAGTCTGAGTACACAACAATAACACTTATTGGTTGATACTAACAAATTAAGTGTGGGGTGGCGACTTCATCACCCTCACCTTAATTATAATTAGTTTCATTATGTGTGGCTGACGTGGATGATATGATGAACACAGGAAAAATAGCTCTAATAATGATCTCAATACTGGTGGCATGACTCCTAATTTGGATGAGGAGTACTACTAGCCAGGTTCTTTATCTTGTTATTTGCACTGGGGACAGCGCTGAACTTGAGTGTGGGGTGGCTAGTCACTTTGCTACTTGTTTTGTAAAAAAATTGTACCTTCTCCTTAGCATTCTTCTATGATAGGATTTGTTATTTTGTTTATTTTGTTTCTTGTTAGATCTTTATTCTATTTAGTCATAATTAGCTGCCTTTCTCGATGATGTATGGATGGCGACCGTCTTAAGAGAAAAATAGTCATTTAATTGCATGTAGCTATTCTTGTGGATCACATGACATTATAACATAAGTATGTGATGGATCATTACGTTTGAAACACCTAGGCTATAGTTGTGATTATTAGTTTTATTTGAATTCACGTAATTGTTGGGTTGAGAATCTATAATGCTTCTAATTGAGTTGACCATGTGCCATGAGTGTGTAAGACTGTTGAATATTCCTTATTTCAACTGATGCTAGAACTTGCTTGGTGTGTGTGCAAAGAGAAATAAAGATTGTAAATTTAAGAGATGATTTAGGCATTTCTTTGATAGCCATTGTTCATACCTTCTTTTGACCTACCTTTGTACATTATCTTAGCTAGCCCCGTTGAGCCTTTAGCTTGTTCTTTTGTTAGCCTCATATATAGCCTATTCCTTTCTTTAATAGACCATAATTTGATCCAAAAGCTCTTAAGAGATTTAATGTAAAATCAATTTGATTTAGGAGTTTGACAATTAGAGGAAAAAGGTGAAATTGATGCCCCAAAGTCTAGTTATTGGCTTGTGAAATTGACGTGTTTGGGAGTAGCAAAAATTGTTGAAAAAGTTCTAAATTTTATCCCGAACATATTACAATGAACCTGTTTTGGCCTTGGTCCTTCTTGGACATTGTGCACCTCAACTAAGGCAAATTGCTTAAGTTAAGGGTGGCTATTATAGGGGTGCATAACATGAAAAGGGTGCAAAAAAAATATTTGAAAGGGTTGCATACTCCCACCATAGTGTTATTAATTAAGATTAACGAGT
>NW_025892868.1:416199-418537 GCF_002878395.1 Capsicum annuum
GGGTTGCATACTCCCACCATAGTGTTATTAATTAAGATTAACGAGTTAGGGTAAAAAGAAAATCTGTGAAGATAGAAGAAGTGAAAATTGGTTGTTAGAGATTGGTCTTAATTGCATATGTAGTGTATTAAAGTGCTTAGGGAAGATAGTCACTATTTCTGGCCAAAAATAGTTACTACCCATACTTTAGCCTACATTACAACCCGTAAAAGACCTATTTGATCCTAATCTTAGCATTCTGATATCAGTGGAGTATTACACTAAGGGCAAGAATATGGTCATCAGTTGTAATTTGAGAATTCTTTGTGAGAGTGAGCGCAACTTGATTCTTGTACCCATTTTATTAGAAATTGCATAATTGTGAGTGATTATGGGTAACTTTCTTGTTATGAGGGCACACGGTAGATGAAGGTTGGGTAATTTATATGATTTCTACGCTTAAACGATATGCATGAAATTGCCAACTTAATGAGTCTGTTTTTGAGGGTAGGTTGGCTCTAGTAATGATTCCTGAATCTACTTCTTGTTCATAATTGTTGTGTAAGCCTATTTGAGCATTTTTTCTTCCTTTGTGGGTGTTAAGGCTTGTGTAGTATGTATAAATGGATATGTTGTTCGAGGACGAACAAAGCTTTAAGTGTGGGGTGGTGATCTTGGTTGTATTTATACGCCTAAGCACCATAACTTATCCATATTTTAGATATGTTTAGAGAACAAAGTGCCTAGTTTCTTATATTTTTACTCTACTTCTATGTAATTGAGCTAACCAATGTGATTAGCATGATTTCAGGTATTAATGAGGTAGATGAAGACATAATGGGACTATGGAATGCGGATGGCATATGACACAAGAGAGAGTAGCAATCTGGACAAAATGTGGTGCCTAGAAACTATGTCCAAGACTAATTTGTCCTTTATAATTAGTTCAGGGACTTAGAAGGAAATTATGAGAGAAGAGATTATTAAAAGACTTAATTTTTGAATTTTTATTCATTATTCATTATTCTGGATTATTCTGAGAGAGGAGAAAGGCGACTTAGCTTGAGGAGAGAGAGAAACGTTTTTCTCTCTTGTTTTCACTATTCGCACACCAAGATCCTATTCTAGTTTTTGGTATGATAAATATATTTATGATGCTTTTTGTTTTATTCATGAGTAGCTAAGTTTATTAGTTAGGTAATGGAAGCCTTGTAGCAGACAATCTATCACTTTGGGTTTTGAATTCATTATGCATTGATTTGTTTACATCATACTCTCTTCGCTTATCTTGAATTCTCGTGGTTGCAAACATAGAGGATATGCCTTAAAGCACAAATTGTTTGAAAGAAAGGTTGATGTTCAGAAGAGAGAGTAGTGACAAGAAAATAGGATTACCAACCTCTGTTTAATAAGTTAATGCCTTAGCAGGATTAACTACTTGGAGATTTCGTATTGTTTTTGGTGAACGCTTTTGATTCGAGAGAACTAAAGTGAATTAGTCCTTGATGGTTAACAAACACTAGGATTATGCTATTAAATACAATACATTTCTCTATAATCACGGTGCATGTATGAATTCATAAAGCCCATAGTTAGTAAGTATTGAAAACTACAAGGTGGACATAGCCCTAGGTTGCTATTTCTCTGAATTTGAATATACTACACATATTTCATCTTGTAAAACTGAAACCATTAATTTGTGAATTGAATCAAATCCCCCTATTTATTTTACGAAAATGAATTATTAAAAGTCAACTAATCTACATACAACTTAATTAACATCATATTCCCTATGGGATTCGACCCCAACCTCGTTGGGTTATATATTTGACAACGACTGCTTACTCTCTCGTAAGAGAGGTATAATTTGGGTGTATCATCCCCCAGATCATATAGAACCTGAGTGAAGTTAAAATACCAAATTGTACAGGTACTGTGAAAGCACCAGGGTCCTCCTTCTTCTCTACCAAAGATCTAATAACCATAATACTACAATGATGAATATTATCTACTGGCTCGTAGCTATCTGACCTCTTTTTGGTTATCAAATCCTTCATGAACTTTTCATGACCTAACATCTGTTCCAATGCCTCTACAAGTGGTACGTTGATAGTTAACTCTTTTAGCATAGACAAAAAGTTCCTATACTTACCTTTTTCTTGTTGCTTTTTTAGACTTTGCGGATACGGAGGACATGGTCGCGGAATAGGTTTCATCACAGGTTCTAGAATCTTTACTTTTTTTTCATTCTACTTTCTACTATTCCCCACATCAACAGGCTCACCTCACTTTTCTTCTCATTTGCTATGGGTATAGGTGGATACGTAGTAACCTTAATACTCTGAGTGGAAATGGCATG
>NW_025892869.1:0-1160 GCF_002878395.1 Capsicum annuum
AAACTCTAAATTTCATTATGGAACACCTCCTCTTCCTTATTGTTCTTCTTATTTCAATGGTTTGTTTGAATTCAATATCCTTTTCGATTAATGAAAACTTATACTTCAAGGTTAATAAAACTGTCATTGCACAAACTCGAAAAGCCTTCATGGATTTTGATATATCAAACCTTCAAGATCCTCCAATGCCTCCTAATTCTGCTAGTGTATACCCTCTCGACCTTCTTGAAAAGTCAAAATTCAAGGACTATGACTCGTTATTCACTCATCGCCTCGCTTAGGATCAGGCTAGAGAAACATTCCTAGCATCACAGTTCAGACAATCCCGTGAAAAAAAGAGAATCTACTCGCGAGGAAAATCTTCTGTGAGTAATTCGAGTGACATCTATGACCAAATCCTAAAGACAACACATGTTACCTACTATCCAGGTCATTATGTTGCTTTGTTTATGCTTGGTAGTGAAAGAGTAAGAAATTTCTTGCTAATTGATACTGGAAACTATCTCTCTTTGTAGCAATGTGAACCGTGTTCTCCAAAAAAGTGTTACAAGCAAGCGTTTAATGCAATTTACAATTATACAGAATCAAGTACGTACAAAAAATTGGATTGTGTTACTGAAAGTGGATGCTTAAATTCAGTGTTTCAGTGAAATGTTGATTCGAGATTGTGTTTTTACTCGCAAAATTATGGCAATGGAGAGAAAACGATAGGGTTCCTTGCAACAGATATTATCACATTTGTAGGTGACAATACACAAGCCAGGATTATCTTTGGATGCAGCGTTGATCAAATGAGTGGTACTAGTCAATTTGTTAATACATATTCTGGGATTATTTCTCTTGGTAAAACACCCGGAATATATTCTTTGCCATCACAACTAGGGAGTAATTTGTTCGCGCTATGTCTCCCAAGCGTAGAAGCAGCCACTGGATCCTTCTTGACGTTTAATAAAGCTCCGTGGGTATATGGTATAGAGGCAAAACTTTTGAAAAATCGACAGCAGCCTCACTTATACTATGTTAATCTTTACAAGATTTTTATCAACGATAGAGAAGTCCCTGTGGATCCTACATGGTGGAATGGTCAAAAAGAGGATCATGGTGCCTTTGTAGACACAGGCACATTGATATCGCGATTTCCTCATGATTATTACATTATT
>NW_025892870.1:0-4332 GCF_002878395.1 Capsicum annuum
GGACAAACCCCCAGGTAACTCTAACTACTGAACTAATTCAAAACTAGTAATGGGTAAAACTGAATTAAACTTTGGTCATCGAAAGATGATAACTCATAAAGCTATAGCTACTAGACTGGGTACCGAAAGTGAATCAACTTTAGTTATAAGACTGAGCATCTATACTTGTATAATAATACAACATAGTGTAAAGGAAAGGTATATCATAAGTATGTTGAATTTACTGAGCATGTAAGTGATGCATAGTAACATATAAATCATGTGAAAACATACTTAAAATAAAAATCAAATAAAAGTAGAGAGAATATAGTAATCATGCAGAAATGAGTGTCCGATGACCGATAATATCACTAAGTTGTAGGATCAAATCATGCGAGTAAAACATAAAGAAATCCTCTATAAGTTATATTTTATGGGTCTAGTAAGCTTATGTTTCTTATATCATAAATTATGGGAGCTTTTCTTAACACATGGGCACTTTAAATTCATGAAATCTAAAGTATAACATCTACTCCATGGTTTGACCAATGCCCCAGGGATATTTATGGATTTGATGAAAAGGGTTTTCAGGCAATTTTTGGATCTCTTTATCACTGTGTTCATTGATGATATTTTGGTTTATTTTAAAATTGAGGTAGATCATGCCAATCACCTCCGTGTGGTATTACTAACCTAGGTAGACAAAATTTAATGGTATTTGAGATCAGTGGTGATGGTACCTTGAGGTTCTAAGAGAGGATATATGTTCCTGACATTGATATTTTACGCAAAGGATTTTGGTTGAGGAGAAGGAATCACACTATGTTGTTCATCTTGGTTCGATAAAAATGTATCATGATCCCAAGAATATATATTAGTGGAGTGGTATGAAGAGGGATATGGCTAATTTTGTGGCCAAGTGTATTGGGTGCCAATAATTTAAAGTTTAGCGTATAAGGCGTTGAGGGTTATATCAGGAAATTGAGTTGCCTGTATGGAAATAGGAGGTAATCAATATGGATTTAATTATCGATCTTTCTTAATCTCAGAACTAATTTGATTCATTTTAGGTCATTGTGGATAGGATGACAAAGTCCGCTCACTTCTTTCCAGTGAAGAATAATATTTTGGATGAGAAAAATATGAGGTTGTATTTTCATGATATCATGCAGCTGCATGGGGTACCTATTTCAATTATCTTTGATCGTGGTACATAGTTTTTATCTTACTATTGGCGGTATTTTTAGAAAGGGTTGGGGACTAAGGTTTGTCTAAGTACTACTCTTCATCTGCAGATGGATGGGCAAGTAGAGAGGACTATTCAGACATTAGAGGACATGTTTTGTTTATATGTGATTGATTATGGTTGCAATTGGGTTGAGTATCTACCTTTGGTAAAGTTTTCTTACAACAATAGCTATCATTCTAGAATTTCGATGGACCTTTTTGAGGCATTGTATGATAGGAGCCATAGATCTCCTATTGGTTGGTTCAAGCTTGGTGAAGCGGATCTGTAGGCCCAGACTTGGTTTATCAAGCTATGGAAAAGGTAAAGGTGATTCGGGATATTAAGGTTTCCCAAAGTCGCTAAAAGTCCTATGCAGATGTAAGGTCTTAAGAATTAGAGTTTAAGGTTGCAGATAAGGTATTCCTAAGGGTATTTCCCATGAAGGGAATGACATGGTTTCGTAAAATAGGGAAGCTCAGTCCTCGATATGTTGGTCCTTATGTGGTTTTGTGGAAGGTTTGTAATATGGTGTATAAATTGGATTTTCCTTGTAGTTTGAGCTCCATTCGTCTGGTATTTCATATCTCTATGTTGAGAAAGTGTATTGGCGATCCTTATTCGATGGTCCTTTTAGAAGGATATCATATTTCAGATTCTTTGTCTTATGAAGAGTCCCGATTGAGATATTGTATAAGTAGGTTTGTTAGTTACGAACCAAGAATGTGGCCTTAGTTAAGGTTCTATGGTGGAACAATAGGGTGGAAGAGGCTACAAAGGAAGCGGAAGAGGACATAAAGTCCAAGTATCCACATATGATTTCTGCTATGGATATTCATGCAAAAGGTATCTGTTTTTTATTAGATCTTTATTATCTAACTTGATTTGGATTAATGTTTGATAATGTAAATGACTCGTGCTTGTGTTTGACTTACTTTTCCCGTCATTCAGGGATGAAAGATCCTAGTGGGGGATACTGAAACACCCTGGGTTTTAGAACCTTAGAGAATTTCATATATTTTTATTTCTAGCCATCATACAACTTGTGAGTACTTCTCATATGATGGGGTATGGTTGCTATGGGCTGGTCGTATGCTAACCAGTGCTGGTTGGTGGGTTTGATTGGTTTCTATAATGGGTATGACTTAGAGGGTATGAGTTGTATAGTTGGTGATGGGTCGTATGGTTTGGGTTTTTTCTTCACTTAATTTGACACTTAGTAACATAACTTAGATCTGAGTATGAGTAGGCACCATGAGCCGTTAGTTAGGGTACGAATCATACGATAGACTCATATGGTAGATAGTGTTCAAACTTTCATTGATTCTATTCTGCTAGGGATACGGTTTGGAGGTACTAAATATATGGTTGGTACCACTTGGTTTGGGTAAGTCATATGTTAGGTAGTGTTAGGTCCAAGGGGAGATCTAGGGTACGAGTGGTGGTTACCACTCGTATTGAAGGGTACGACTGGTATGGTGTAGTCTTACCTTCTTACGGGAATTTTGTATAGTTTAATTAGGGGTAATTTGGACATTTCCCCACTTAACTTGTTAAGGCCCCACAACTTATATATCCATTGGGACATTATTTACCTTATTATTCTAATCTTAAACATTTAGAAACACTCTTTGATTCTCTCTAAGACCCTAGGGTAGAGGAAGGCTAGTGTTTTATATATAGGATCAATTTGGTGTTTGTACGGGTGATTACTCTCCATTATCTTCGCAATCTAAGGCATGTACTCCTCCCTTATTTTTAGTTCCAACTAAAGCCATGTTTTATATAATTTTTTCATGGCATAATTATTGTATGGCTTTGGGGTTTTCAAATATATGTTGGGTTTTTCGTATTAAATGCTTGGTAATGGATTTTCCTTGTTTTAATTATATATTAATATACTTTAATGGTGGTTTGTACAATTGGTTGCATAAGATTGGTTAATTGGTAATTGGAATTGGTTTTGAAAAAACTATGCCCTAAACTAGTTTGATAAAATGTCTATGCTAATGCTTTTACTATATTATTGGACTTTTAGTTAAACTATTGCATGGTATGGTTTGTTAATGGAACCCTAAATGGTATAAATGGTTTAAATGATTTGGAATGGTTAAATGGTAAGGTTTGGTGGTCAAGGTTATGGTTAATTAAACTTCCTTGTAGGGTACAATGGAATCCCCCAA
The DNA here is from genome assembly GCF_002878395.1 of Capsicum annuum. Lineage (NCBI taxonomy): Eukaryota > Viridiplantae > Streptophyta > Magnoliopsida > Solanales > Solanaceae > Capsicum > Capsicum annuum. The sequence continues at coordinate 3,388 of NW_025892870.1, forward strand.
GTAAACATGATGACAAACAACTTGTAGGGTACATGGGACTCCCCCAAGTAAACTTAATAATGGAACACTTGGAGGGTACGCGGTATCCCCCCAAGTTAACGAGATAATATGATCTATGGACTTATGGGAATCCCTTTATATATAAAGGTTGTCTAAGGACATTGCTTGCAAGATATAGTTGGTATGACGATACCACTACTTATAGCCTTGGTTAATATTAATTGAATAATGGTTTGGATTAGATGGTAATGGTTTTAATTGGGCAATAATGGCCGAGTATGATCACTAATCGAGAAGATGTAATTCCAATAGATGACACCGGAAACTCATGTTTCCTGACATGAGAGTATGTCATAATAACCATATATGATATTATGAGGTACATGAGAATCCTCTAAGTACACTATACATATGTATCATTAAGACCGAAGGGTACTCGGAAATCCTCTACTATTATTGAAGCTCTATTTTGTGCGACTACACATATTAGAGCCCGTTCAGGGGGTTACACTAGACCCATATTGCCCGTTGGTGGTTCTTGGCCTGTTAAGCTACACTTGCCCAGCTTAATAGTTTTAAAGGGATGCTAAACCTGACTACCTTTCCAGGCATAGTTGTATAAATATATATATATGTATGGTTGTATTCATATGGTCGGTTCACTTGTTTTACTGGATGGCATTATTTTATTCTTATCCTGAGTTCATGCTAGCGTTTACCCACTAACCTTTCATCTGAAGCCTGTATCCATACGCAATTTAGGAAACAGTCGTTCTACTCCTCCTGGTTAGCAATCAAATTTACGATCAACTATTTAATTAGATTGGTGAGCTTCCATATTCCAGAAGGCTACATTTCATATCATGGATGTCTTTACATACTTTGGTTATTTAATGGATATTGGTTTGGCTATGGTAAGGGGAATATTCCAATCGAATATTGTTT
>NW_025892871.1:0-3646 GCF_002878395.1 Capsicum annuum
AAAATGTTATGAAATATAAAACAAGAACAAGAATAAATAAAGAGAGGCTTCTTTATTTCTCTTGAGGGATAGAGATCATAAGATTGATGACACAGTGAACAAAACCCCTCTATTTATAAAGAGAAAATACCCTAGTTTCTGACTAAAAAAACAGATACTTCAAATACTGATAGATATCAACTAGATCTTGATTGATCTTATTAGATCTTTATAGATCTTATCTATATAGACATTCACTATAATATAAATACATTTATAGCACTCCCCCTTGAATGTCTAATTGATAGATAATGTGCCTCGTTAAAACCTTACTAGAAAAAATTCAGTGGAAAAAAAATATAGTGAAGGAAAAAGAGTGCGCATCTCTAATAATACGTATTTCGGCTGCCCAACCTTACAAGGAAAATCCAGTGGGACAAAACCTTGAAAAAGAAAAAGAGTACAACGCGTATTTGCTCCCTCTGATGAGAACATCAATGAACCTTTGCATCCCGATCTTGTGCACCATCTTCTTGAGAGTTGCAATTGAAAGATACTTGGTGAATAAATCAGCCACATTGTTACTTGAACGAATCTGTTGTACATTAACATCACCATTCTTTTGGATCTCATGTGTATAGAAGAGCTTTGGCGAAATGTGCTTCGTTCTATCTCGTTTTATGAATCCTCCTTTAAGATGCGCTATGCATGATGCATTATCTCCATATAAAATTGTGGAGACATTGTCACATTTCAAAACATATTTTTCTCGAATGAGATATATCATGGACCTCGACCACATACACTCTCGACTTTCTTAATGAATAGATTTTATCTCAGCATGGTTCGATGAATTAACTACGATAGACTGCTTTATAGATCTCCAAGATATAGCAGTATCACCATATGTGAACACGCTTGTAGTATTTGCAAGATACATTAGTACACCAATTGGACTAAGATATGGTACTTCAGGACCAATCCAATTAGGTATATTTCGCATTTCAACAAATAATCTTATTGCTTTTGAAAATTCTCCAAGAGGTTCAATGATTTTCAAACCATCAATTTATCCCTCATAAGGATAATAAACAAGTTTCCTAGAAATTTTCTATTCTTTAGGTATTTTGAATCCTTTAGAAATTTTCATATATATTATTGTCAAGTGACAATGTTTAGCATATCATGTGCGATATATTCAAGTTTCTGGACTGCAAATCAAATAAGTTTTACGCTTACCAAAATGCATTCTTTCAGATCACTTGATAAATGTTTCTACGTCAGCATGCTTAAATAAATGTAGAATTTGGATCCCCGTAATTCTTCATAATGTTGCACTAATATTGTATCAAAGGTATCGTCGACGGTTTCTCATTTTGTATCGGTTCGCAACGTGACATAACATTTTGAGATCTCATAACTTCATTATTTTCAGGTAACTGAACCCCTCATAAGGTTTCATGAAGTCTTATGTCGTAGGCTCTTCAAGAGCACATTGCCTTCTTATTATGATTGTTTACTCCTTATCCTTTTCAAGAATTATTTTATTTGGAATCGATTGGTCTGTCATGCTTCACGCATGCATAGACTTTGTCCTTTAGAGACACAAATAGGAGCCATGCAGCTTAAATATGAGATGTTTTCGGCATTTGACTTGAATTATCTTTTGAATGAGGATCTATGATAATTCCTAACATATTTCATAGTTGTTTATAATCTCCCCCTTATGTTAGGAAAACTAACATACATCCTTTATATTCTTTAAGGAATCCATTTTTATGCATCATGGTATATTCATTAATCGTATATCGCACATCAAAATTATTAGATGCAATAATTGATTTTTGACCCTGAACCAATTGAGAGGGAAGAAATAATCATAATTTATTGGTCTAATGCATACAAGTGTTATTGTATGCAACATATCATATTTCAAACCAACACATGAAGCTTTGTTCTCATTAGCAATGGTTTAACTATTTATTGAATCCATTCAATGTCATTACACAATCTGAAAGTTATGCTCTTAACTCAATTTTGTTGAGCAAGCAACTTTATGAATGTCAAGCTGTAGGTTGAAAATAAATGTACATATGGTCATCTTATTTTAATGCATCTTAATAGATCACATGACGGATGAACAAGCCCTTATTCACCTTTTATACTTTTCAGATTTTAAAGGATCCAATCCCAACATTAGATGATCTAACCAACTTATTATGAGAACAAGCAACATTAAAAGTAATGAAGAATTTTTTAATTCTTTAATATGTGTTCAATACTCAATATGCACATCTTTGGGATGTCGCAATCGTTCATATCAATTTATGAACTTTTAATCTAGCAAACTCCAGGTTTACCATGATATGTGCTTTTACTTTAGTAAATTTCAGATTTACTATTACATTAATAAATTTTAGATTTACTACTTCAGAAGCAGATTTGAAAATAACTCTTCTCAGTTATTCTGCCTCATTCGGAGGTAAGTTGTGATACCATCACAATCAAGTACATGTTTGCATTAATAAGATTTTCATTCCCCAGGAATGGAACATAATCGTGCCTTAAGCCTATCAAATTTTGATAGCTTATAATCTCTTTCATGATATTGCTACGTAAATCGAGGCATATATCATATATTGCTACCACATTCACTTCATGGAATGGATCATATTCAATGGACAAGTTTCATGACTGTTCATCAAAAACACATTATTTTACCTTAGCCATCATAATATCATCAATATGGTGCATTGAGATTCAAACTCAACATCTTACCCATATAAAGACGTCTTAAGCATAAATCGATGGGACTTAAACCCAACATATTATCATCTCTTTTGATAATATTGTTCTTGAAGAATAAATTTATAACACAAATGATTCCAGACCAATTATTTTTCCTTGTTTGTTAGAGAGTCTCGTGACTAACAAAATTTTGATACTTTGTGAACAATATATATACACAAACTGAATAATACTCAAACTAATTGTTTATGATTGAAAAAGTAAGACTAAATCATCATTATGTTTTATAATAAAAATAGTCATAATCAATTCAATTCTTCCACCGAATTTAGATAAGTAGACCTTTTGAAAACTAAACCAAATATTAGAAAAAGTATAATTTGTTGAATTATGGTATTATTTTACTTGTGTTTGACAACATAATAAGATAAACTTAATAAATCCACAAACTTTGTTTTTGAAACTTGTTACCTGGACGTAGGAATGTCAAGAAGTCGAAGGAAAATATTACACGACTTCATACTATTATCCAATTACTCATTTAATTAGAGCATCGTGTTGATAATGTGTTATGAAATATAAAACAAGAATAAAAATAAATAAAGAGAGAGACTTTTTTATTTCTCTTGAGGAATGAAAGATCATAAGATTGATGATACAATGAACAAAACTCATCTATTTATAGGGAAAAATACTCTTAGTTTCTAACTAAAAGATAGATACTTCAAATCCAGATAGATATCAACTAGATCTTGATAGATCTTATCTATATTCTTAATAGGCATTCACTATAATATAAATACATTCATAACAGAAAAGAAAAAAATGGGTAAAAGAAAAAAAAAGAGAAGAAAAAAAGTCAAAGGGGGGGGGGATTTAGGGAGAAATAAAGGAGAGAGGTTACGGATTGTATTTAATT
>NW_025892872.1:0-7474 GCF_002878395.1 Capsicum annuum
TTAAATGGTGATATTGATGTTGTTCTATTGAACAAAATCTTGCTACTAGTTTTTATTTTTTGCAATAGATGAACCATCTGATGCTGCAGATAAACCATCTGATGTTGCAGATGAATAATCTAATAGATCATTCATTAATTGCGACAGACGACTCTTTTGTTGGAAGAAATCTAAACAATATTAACAGTTGATAATAGTTTCAATAGATCACTCATATGTTGCAACAGATGAATGATCTGTTGCACTAACCAGTAATCTATTTCAACAGATGAGTGATCTATTTTTATTATTTTCAATAAATTACTCATCTGTTGCAATAGGTTAGTTATATGTTGCAATAGATAACCTACCCGGTACAGCAAATATGTGATCTGTTGGAACTGTTATTTTACTGTTGTACATGTTAGATTTACTGTTATCCTTTTTATAACGATGCATTAATCAATTATAACTTTTTTTATTTTACTGTTATCTTTAGATAATATGGCTCCCAAAGAAAAGAAACTGAATCAAGTCCAAGTAAAGGAACAAGTGAAGCAGCTAGGCTACATCAACCACTCTATGAACTTACTTTACAAGCAATATCTCAATTAAAAGTAGAAGATAATGAACATGGGAATGAGGAATGTTTCAAAAAAGATGATCCAAATGCTAATAGCCCTTCCAATAAAGAGTTGGTCAAAACCTTAAGCATCGATAGTTATCATGTGAGAATGCAGTGTGATGGTGCCATAAATTTAACTAGGGATTTTGTGGTTAAGTCAGCCATGGAAAAATCTTTTGATGCCTTCAGAAAAATACTTCAAGACCAAAAATAGGATGCTTATTTCAGGGATAGTTGCTTTGGGCAATATCTTCATTTGTCAGAGTAAAACAATGCTCGTTTCCAAATAAAAATGGTATATGATCTTCTCAAGCGTAAGTTTATGTATGAAAATAAAGATAAGATGGATGAGCTGTGGATAAACTACTGTGGCATGCCTGTTTGTTTTGGTTGGAAGGAGTTTGCCATAGTTATTCGACTAAAATGTCATCCTCTTTCTCCTTCTCAAGTAATACCTATTCTAACCCAAAAAAAACACCTCTCACACTAAAAAAGGCAAAGGCAAGTTAAGTGATGGTGATGACTTGGTGTCCCTTGTTGGTCCAAGCTTCTAAAACAAAAATTTGATAGAAGCATTGAAAGGTAAACGACTTTCAAAGAAGCACAAGCAATCATTGTGCTTGGTTTGGTTTGTACATAATATTCTTTGGGCGAGAGACATTAACAACAGTATACCACTCAGTTTAATAAAGCTCTCTGAGGATCTTGAGGCATTTAACAACCATCCTTGGGGTTATAAAAGCTTCAAAATGACTGTTAAATATTTGTTGACTCCGTTAACGCCAAAGATGGTCACCTTATATGACTTTCCATGGGCTTTCATTTTATTGAATAGTGCTTTTGATTTATTGGTGTCATTTTATAAGTTTAGGCATTTGAAGTCATTTCTTATTTGAGACAACAAGTGAACTACCAGGAAGAAGTTTCAAGTCCAGAATCCTGAGATGGTTGTCAGTCAAAACTTATAAAAATATAAAATTTCTTGATCTCTTCAACCCCTCGAAGGAAACAGTAAGTCTAATTCTAATTAAGTTTTTATCTTAATGAATGATTTATAGTCATTCTAATAGATGTGTTGATTTATTTTAGATTGTGCATCGGTGGCTTGTTCCGACCAATCGAGATTTGAAAATGTCATTTTTCTTACTTTACGGTCTCTGCAAACTTTATCGAACCCTAAGGTCATTGATAGAATAAAAAAGGAATTGGTTGGAGAAATAGCCATCACAAGAAAAATAATTTTGGAGGGTGGGCTTGTTATTGTTAATGATGTTAGTGCTGATGGAGTTGGTGGTGGTGTTAGTGGTAGTGGTAGTGGTGCTGCTATTGGGGATAATGATGCTCCTCTTATAATTTTTGAAACAACAAACCATTATAATTATGATCGTACTGGTTATACATGTTTTGCCCCTCTTAGCAAATGTTCTTCATACAAATGTCAAGACCACAAGGCGAATCATGAAGGAGTGTTGGATCAAAAGATTTGTACTGGTTGGTCTACGATTGAAGCATGTTGGGATAAAATAGGTAATCCATTTGATGTAGAATATGTTAAAGGAATTGTTCAACAACCCATTGGTACCCTATAAGTATCAATCAAGTATCATGATTTAGTTTCGTTCCATAATTTGACAATGCCTACATTAATTGCAAGATATGGATTATCTGGCTTTTACAAATGTAGGGATTGCATTTTTCTTGTTGTTGCTTATGCCGAATATTTGAGTGATAGATTACAAGTACCAAATTATGGACTTGATGTTGGATTACTCCATAAAAGATATGATCCTTTTTTATGGACATACGGATAAGCGAAAGCTCAGAAACCGTATGCAAGCGACATTAATGATTCACGACGACCAAAGTCGAATCCCATAGCACCTGATGAAGAACAACTTGTCCATATTGAGTACATCTTTATAGCTTGAGTATGTCAAAAAGTAATAACCTCTCCTTAGGAATTGTTGGCACCAAAACTTAAAGTGTTGATTTATTTATTGAGTAGATCACCCGTAACAATTTTTTTATATTTTATTTATTTGTTGATTTATTTTATATAATGTTTGAAGTCTTCGATTTATTTTATTTTTCTATGAATTTTATTTTATCCTTAGGTTTGAACTTATTAATTGAAATGGAATAATAGATTCAAATATTGCAACAGATAATGTATTTGTTGCAACATACGACATATCTGTTAAAATTATCAAACAAATTTAGACATATGTTGCAATATGTAGGTCATCTGTTGGAAATTATCAGACAGGTCTTCCTACTATTTTGATTTGTTCAATAAATGATCTATCAGTTACAATAGATAGACTATCTATTGATAGTCTATCTATTGCAACAGATAGACTTTGATATAAACATCTACATAATGCAAAAGATGACTAACCTATTGCAATAGATATTCAATCTCTCAGAACAGATAGACTATCTATTACAATAGATAGACAATTAGCTTCATTATAAAAAACTTAATTTTCATCAAATATAAAAAATTGCTACTACATATGAAGTGACTTGAAATAAAAATTGTCATGGTGTTTGTGTTTCTACATATTCTTCATTTACATACACAGACTCCAACCTTTTAATCACTACCCCATAAGCCCAGACTTATTGCATCATTGCCACAGTGTTATCCCATAGAAAAATCATTGGCTCGGTTATTTCTGTCGGTTAATAAATATTCGATGTGTGCAAGTGCGTACAACCGGCACGTGGCGTCGGTTTTATTTTTTTGAAGGTTCATGTCCTTGTTTCTACCTTCAAAATACTATCTTTCATTCAACACTTTTACTGGAAAATGATCCATCAATTTTCTCTGCCTCAACAAGTTAGAGGAACAAGTCAAATAGTGGCTGCATGGGGGTAAAAAATCAGCCTCGTCGAAGACCGGTAAGTTGCAGTCATAAACCTTCATCATTCCGTCCTTGAATAGTATCTCAATAGACAAAAAATATTTTACCTCCACATTCATGACTACAAGAATTCTCTTTGATGGTCCAGTCTTTGCTATGTAGATATGGCCTCTTTCTCTAATATAATTAATCATATCTTCATCCCATTCGAACCCAAAAACTAACGAATCAAATTTCAATCCACCAAGAATGGACTCTAGCATAATGATCTCACCGTACCTATCCTTGAAATTATAGTAGAAGTTGAGGTCCATTATCCTATCGCCACCATCATAAGCATCCGCGTATGCTAATTGTCTGCCCCTCATGAAGCAGATAATTTCATCAACATACTGTGATATAAGAGGACAAATTTTAAATAAGTTAGTGATTTAAAAAATAAAAAAAAAGTGAAAAGATACAACGGATGGTCCATCTGTTGCACAGGGTTCTCTAAATCTATTAATAGATTACCCATTTAATGCAACTTAGACAACAGATGGGTAATCTGTTACAATAGAACCCCCACCCATTCTACCAGAATACCCAGTTGTTGCAACATATGACAAATTTGTTGCATAGCTTCTTCTTCATGGGGTAGATTGGAAGGCTAGGTTAGGAAAAGTAAACTTACCGTGTCCACATACCACTGATCCATATCTGTCATCTTCTTGAAGTCTTGGGGGGAAGGTATTCATGGTGACGGTTTTCCGTAGAAGGCTAGGTTAGGAAAAGTAAACTTACCGTGTCCACGTACCACTGATCCATATCTGTCATCTTCTTAAAGTCTTGGGGAAAAAGGTATTCATAGTGAAGGTTTTGCGTGTTGCTTGGAATTTATGGTTTTTCTCAGAACAGCCTTCTGTTTAGGGTCAAGTTTCGCGTATATGTCCACCTTGTTCAATGGTCCCTGAACTTCAATAACTTTTGGAGAGGAAGGAGTTGCAATTTTTTTGGTTTCATAATTCAGAGTATATGTCTAATTGCTCTTTTCTTCTTCCTAATCGCCACTATAGTAGTGTATCTCTCACTCACCTTCTTGTATGGTATGACACCCCTCTTGGATTTTAATTTCTCGACAGCTTTAGTGATAGTATCTATTTTTTCAAGGAGTTTACTATGTCTATCCATGCACTCTTTCCATTTGTAATAAGAACATGTGGGTAAAAAGGGGTAAGAGGGACCACTATAAGGGTAAGAGGGACAGGTGTAAGGGTGAGAGGGACCAATATAAAGGGTGATTTCAAATATATTTATTTTTTCTTGAGCATCAACATGCTCATCATCATGACTGGCAGCAGCAACAGCATCAGCATGGCTACCACCAATATCAACAACTCCACCAGCAACACCCCCAGAAGCAGCACCTAGATTTGTTGCAGCAGGTTGGTCATGAAGAGCCTCAATATTAGGATGACCTTACCTAACTGTTCTTCTTATGGTTGTTACTCCAGCCAATTTCTTCTTCATTAAATCCACTGTTGGGTCTGCTAGTGTATCAATAAAACTTAGAGTAATAAAAAAAGTCATCTCCAACTCTTGTTGAGTGAGTATGATCCATGGATGCACAACCTAAAAATGGTAAATACATTTAAATTAAATAATTATTTTCAGTCAGTTGGGTAATATGTTAACACAGATAACTGATCCAATAGATGATCTTTATGGTGCAACAGATGATCTATATATGGCAACTGAGAAACCATCTATTGCATCAAATTACCTATCTTTTGAATAAGTTGTAGTAAATAGGTAATCTATTAAGTCACGTTCAAAGAAACAAATCAACAAATGGGTAATCTGTTGTGAAAACTGACTCATTTGTCACAACAAATTACCAATCTGTTGCACTAGATGGGTAATCTGTTAAGATAAATTACAACAGATTACCAATCTGTTGCAACTTATGAATCATCTATTTCAATATCTTTCTTTGATTCAAATTATTTTACTTAAAATAGACTTACTGTATCATTCGGAGGGTTAAAGAGATCAACCTCCTTAATTCTTGTGTTGCTTTTTGCATCCAACCACCTAAGGATCCTTGGATGAGAAACCTTATTCGGGTTATCCTTAACTTATTTTTGGAGGGGAGGAATAGCTTCAAATGCCTAAGCCTAAAAATATAAATAGGAAGCAAACCAAAAAAAAAGTCATAATAATTATTCAATATAAACTAATGCAAGAGTATACAAATAGTGATTAAATTTACCAAGAAATCCCAAGGAAATTCGTATAAGGTGATCGTCTTTGGGGATAGCTTTGTCAATAAATATTTGACAGTCAACTTGTAGCTGTCATATCCCAGGGATAATTGTTGAATTTCTTAAGATCCTCAGCAAGCTCTAACAAATCATCTTCTATGACTTTGTAGATGTCTTGACAATATAACGGAATGGGCAAACCAAACTAATGACAATTGATCCTTCTACTTATTTGGTATGGCTTTATCCTTGAGATTTTTTAACAATATCTTAGCTCTGTAGCCACGTCCAGCAATGTCTAACAACCCATCTATTTTTTCATTGTGTTTGTTGGTTTTGGTGGGTGGTCGCTTGGATAATTCCTTGCCTTTATTTGATGGTGGTGGATTGACTTTCCTTCTTGCCTTAGACTTTTTGTGGGGTGTTTTCTTGATAAGAGGTTCTTTTAGATGACCGTATCTCAATCTTGTCATTATGGAAAATTCTTTCATGCCAAAACAAATCGACATGCCACAGTAGTTGATCTAGATTTTATCCATCTTTTTGCCCCCTTCTTTCAAATCTTTATCATCCCCCACATACTTGATACTGCGCTTGAGAAGACCATATACTATGCTCATTTGAAACGGGCATTGTTTTCCTCCAACAAATCAAGATATTTCCCAAAGCAGCCCTTCTTAAGAATTTCTATAGTTTTTCCTTCTTCATGGTATTCCTAAAGTCATCAAAAGGTTTCCCCACTGAGATTTAACTACAAAATCACCAGTTAGTTCTGTAGGGTAATCTATAGGTATCACAACTTGAAACCTGTCAATACTAATAGTTTCTACAGGATCATGCTGGAATTTCGATCTTAACTCACTCCCCATTGGTAATGCATTATCATCCTGTTGATTATCATCCTCTTTCTCACTTTCTACTTCCTTCTCTTCTTATTTATCTTCTTCTTCCTCCTCCTCACTTTTATTTTCCTCACCAGCCTCTACATACCCTTCTTTACCTCCCTCAACATTGTTTTCATAACTTTCCTCAGCTTTATTTTTCCCTGACTCAGATTGTTCAGAAAGTTCCTCTGGATCCATCTGACTCTAGAATTTTTTGTTAGGTAGTCAGAAGTTGATCCACTTTCAGTTTATTTTCTTTTTAGAGACATCTTTTAACTATAAAAAATAGAAAAATAAAAAAATACATTACAATTGATGTCTGCATAATTTTAAAAAAAAGGTAAGACAAATTTTAATAAATTTTTATACACTACATTACCAAAAATTATTCCAACAAATAACCCATCAGTTGAAATGAAGCATGACATGTTGCAACAAATGAGAAACCTGATAGATGAGATAAAAACAGTCTTGCTACTGCTTGTTTTATGCCAATAACTGAAACATTTGTGGAAGAAATGGGGAATGTATTTGAAAACCTATGTTAATATTTCCCAACAGATATTCCTCTTGTTGCAACAGATGGAACACCAACAACACCAATACCAGCACCACAATGCCATCAATACTAATACTACCACTAACACCACCACCAAGTCCACCAAATCCACCACCAAGACCACCAACACCACTAATACCAACATCACCAACAACACCAACACCACCATTGATGCCACCAATACCAATACTAAGACCACCAATACCACCACTACCACCAATACCACCACCACCACCAATGCCACCAATGCCACCAATACCAACATTAAGACCATCAACACCACCACTAACACCACCATCAATGCCACTAATACCAAC
>NW_025892873.1:0-2207 GCF_002878395.1 Capsicum annuum
AAGATAGTACATGTGGGATTTGGACAAAGTTAGAAAATCTCTACATGTCTAAAATGTTGACAAATAAATTGTACCTAAAGAAGAAGTTGTACGCCCTACATATGGGTGAAGGTACAAATTTTCTGTCACATTTAAATGTTCTTAATGGACTGATCACGCAGTTGGCTAACCTCGGTGTAAAGATCGAGGAGGAAGATAAAGCCACCATACTCTTGAACTCTTTTCCATCTTCTTATGATACTTTGGTAACAACCATTTTACATGGTAAGGACTCTATTGAGCTGAAAGATGTCACATCAACTCTTCTACTTAACGAAAAGATGAGAAAGAATCTTGAAAATAGTGGGCAGGCTCTTATCACAGAAAGTAGAGGCAGAAGTCACCAAAGGAGTTCAAATAGCTATGATAGAACCGAAGGTCGTGGAAAGTCCAAGGTCCCATCCAAATCAAAAGCTAGAAATTGCTATAATTGCAATCAACCAGGTCAGTTCAAAAGATATTGTCCAACTCGAAAAAGGGGCAAAGGTGAAAGTAGTGGCCATAAGAATGATGAGAACACTGCTGCCATGGTGCAAAGCAATGATGATGCTGTTCTCTTTATTAATGAGGAAGAGGAGTGCATGGACTTGGCAGGGACATAGTCGGAATGGTTGGTTGATGTTAGAGTGGGTAAAAGTCCCACATTAGTTGGGGAATGGACTAGTGGTTTGCTTAGATGGACTTGGGTAATCCTCCCCTCTTGAGCTAGCTTTTGAGGTTGAGTTAGGCCTAAGGTCCATTTTTGACATGGTATCAGAGCCAGGTCCATTCTTGTTTTGGGCTCCTGGTCCACGCGCCAGTGCCAGTTGGGCCTGGGTGTGAGAGGGGTGTTAGAGTGGGTAAAAGTCCCACATTGGTTGGGGAATGTGTTATTAAGCTTGAACTCGTGAATTTTGCCACTGAAAGATTTAATGCTCAAATCTAACAAAGATAGTGATGGGTGGGAGAATATCCAGGAAGGTATAGTCCCATTCAAGTAGTTTGATGAAAAGTAGAGTACAAATAGTTTTTCGAGTCCACTTACGTTGGATGAAATTGGACCAGTTAGGGAATTGTAAGGTAAAGAAAGGTGTTCCAAGTTGGAAAGTTGGAAAACTCTTTCTAGCTTGGAAGAGTTGTTAAATAAGAAGAGAAATTTAGAGGAATGGTGGAAGAGATGTTCACAGAGTCAAGGTCAAGCTGTCTTAATTGGGTCAAGTTCTTAAGGAGCAGTTCAAAATTGTAAGGCCCCACTCTAAGCCAATACGGGTCATCACTCCGTATACGAAGAACATATAATTTAGAAAGGTGAGAGATTTCTGCTGGGATTAGACCTGTAAAACTTGAATGCGACAAATCAAGATGAGTCAAGCTAGATAACTCACCAAATTTTGGTGAAATGAGTGACCCGTAAAAATTATTATAAGACAAATCTAACCATTTGAGATTGGAGAGCTGAAACAGACTATTATTGGGATGAAATTTTCCTTGAAGTCCTCTGCAAAGGAGATCAAGCTCAATTACTTGTCCCGTCATCTCCTCACAATGAACTCCATCCCATGAGCAACAATCTGTGCTTTTGTTCCATGATAGAGTTTTCGGACTAGGAAAGCCACAGATATCAGAAGCATTAGGATTAAAGGTAAACATGTGCTTGAATTGTAGAAGAGCATGAGCTTGATCTTCGGGGCACAAATGAGGTAACGCTGAGGAGAAAACAAGTTGACAGAGAAAGGTATATAGCATAAAAAATAGTACAAGTTTTACACAACCCATTGCTGCACTAAAATGATTAAAACTAATTAAGTTGGTGGAGATGAAATCAAGAAATGTTTGCTCTGTGTCTCTATTCAATAGTAATTTTGATGAGGTATATATAGCGCAAATTAAGCAAAGTTTTTAATGAATATTTACTGTTGGAATGCCAATGCATAAGAAGATTCGAATGAAAGCTACAACACAAAGCCACTTGTAACAACACATGCATTTTGTCTGATACATTTAGATAAAGATGTCACAAGAGAATGTCTTTAGATAAACAACCCTCCACACACACCAGACAAACAACATTATAAGTGTGCCAGCTCTGAAGAATATAACTTTATATCATAGGAATAGGACGTTACATTGCTAATGCATTAAGGTTGGGATGGATATCTACTATGAATACAGCACCTTATATAGTGCGC
>NW_025892874.1:0-1473 GCF_002878395.1 Capsicum annuum
TCCGGTGATTTTCTTCCCACAGGCTCAAGTCTTGCAGCAGGTACCAGGGAGAACAGTCAAAGTGCATGCACATATTTTTTGAGAGACTAATAAAGAAGATGTCGTCATGACAGCAGTAACCAGAGAAAATTGCCATACGATTCCGAAGTGTTACGACTTCCAAGTAACCAATTAATGTGATTATACCAAGTACAAAACTAAACCATCATAAATGAGGAGAGACTGAAGCTTGACACACACCAAAAAAAGATGGAAGGAAGCGAGAAATAATCATGGTGAATAAAAGGTCATCAAAAGTTACCTCTATCGTGCCAGTTTTCATCTTTTTGTTGACAGACTCAGCTGGCCTAGGCCGAACAACACCTTCAATGGCAACCACGTATTCAAGTCTCAGACCGTTCATAGTAGAATGAGCATCAGGGAAATCATCAGGAAGTGTAGTAATCTGAAATTGACAGTTTCATCACCAATTAAGGCCAACACATTTACATCAAAATAACACAGTAAAACTTTGACACACTTCAATTTCTACAGATATCAATGCATAAAGAGAAAAATTCAGAGGCGTGATGTTTCAATGTGAAAAATCGGGATACCAATCGGTCAATCAACTTCGCATCAATTCAACACTACTTGCCAGCATATAAATTTCCAGAACCATTCCACACTATTCAGGTCCCATTTCATTCAAATACTGAAGGGGATCCTTGAAGACAACACACAATAAAAAATCGTAAAGATGTGACATTTCCACATAAAAATGGGGATAACAGACAATCAATCAACCATGACTCAATTGAAAACTAGCTGTCTCTACATAAAGATAAAAACGTCCAAGGATGTGTCCTTGTCATATGAGAATGAGGATGACAACCAATACATCAACCATGTCTCAACGAACATGAATCTTTTATATGACAATATCCATTCCGCTCAACAACAATAACAACACATCCCATTCCTACTGTATTCCCATAAGACATCCATTCCGCTATATCGGTCCCATTTCATTCAAACACTACAAGGGGTCAGTTAAAGATAACAACACGGTCAACTTTCAGAAGTGTCAGATAAAACCTCGAAAAAATGTTGTTACCAATCGATCAATTAGGCCAGAAAATAATGGATTATACAATAAAGAAGGGCAAAATATCACCTGAACAATTCCAGTTTGGTCTCTGAGGTTGATGAAAGTAAGACCCCCATGAATCCGATGAAGGGCGACCCACCCACAAAGCCTTACCCGTTTACCCACATCATTTTCTGTCAATTCACCGCAGTATTGATTCCTACTTACCCATTGAAGCGCATCAGTAGTGTTAGGAGGAGGAGATAGAGGAATTCTGTTGTCAGTGACTACAACTGAAGTAGAAGAAGAAGAAGAAGAAGAAAGAGGACGACGAGGAGGGTTGATGATAAGTGAAGTGGGGCGGCTGTTAATGTGGAAATTGAAAAAGTAGAAAGGTAGACAAG
>NW_025892875.1:0-1805 GCF_002878395.1 Capsicum annuum
TAAGAGAAAAAAAATATTTAAGGACCAATTAAAGATTTTCTTGATTGGGGTATTATTTTTGTTTTACACTAGTGGACAACTTAATATTAAGGTGCTGACTATTACATCATAACAAATAGGGATTTAGTGTTGGCAAACCAAAATATGACTAGTGTCAGCTTTGGGTTCACCTGGATTTGTAACTTTCCATACAGAGTATAGATATATACCGTAACACATCAACAACTATTATGTTTGAACCCATAAATTCGATATTTCAATATATTCGATATTGAAAAAACTACTAATATAACAACCAATGTTATATACTTTTTTCATTTTCCAGAAGAGAATATTACGGCTTCCGTAATATGAACCCTGACTATTTTTGTCGTAATAGTCGGACTTTCCACATTCTGATTACTCATCGGCAGCACTACTGCTAATTGGTATTCGGCTTTGCAGCATTTGCAATTATTATGAATATATATTGTCTCGAACACCATTATTCGAACAGATATGTAGGTTTGTATTCATATAGTTAACTCTGCCTGATCACACACTAGTTGGTATGGAACAGATATATAGGTTTGTATTCAAATATTGTACTCATGTTTTTCTCCAATTGGTAGTCATACCATGTTCATATTATTTCAAATCTCCCTGTGTAATGACCCTTCAGGTCATTTTCCATATTTATGCTCATCTTCATCGTTTGAGCTTCTCCATAGCTTCCCCAAGTCATTTATGACTTGCAGGGACTGACGTTTCGGTTACGGGGCAGTTCGTTTGGTTTTTAGAGTCAATTCCCTGTTTAGAAGTCTTCGTTGGTTCCAAATGGCCACTGATCAAAAACTTAAGTGAAACGATCTCGGATGAAAATTTCGACTGTGCCAACATATCCGAAATATCGATTTTAGTCTAGGTAGACCTTTGGTTCGGGTCCTAATGCACCCGAGCTCATTTCGACCTATTAGTCGGAAAGTCATTAAATTGAAACTATATATGTGGGCCCTACTTTTTGCCTAAACGACCTTGTATGGAATTTTTGATGATTCCAATGGATTTGAATTGTGGTTTACACTCAAATTTCACTATTGGATCATATATTTTGGGTCCCGAATGAGTTCAGAGGGTCAAAAATAAGTTTTTGACTTTGCTGGCGCAGGGTACCGCGTCTATTCGCTAAAGGGGTCGCGTTTTGGGGAGTTTTCTTTCACATTTGAGAACCTAAAACCCTAAATGGGTATGGTAACTCGAAATTGAGTCTTTTGGGTGTCTAGGGAGATTGGTAAACATCTTTTATTATGATTATCTTCCAGATTAAGGTAAGATTTCATCACTTTATTGGTGAATTTCATTGTTCTTGATCCAAAACCCCAATTTAGCTTAGGGATTGATTTAGCCCCAAATTTCGTTGGTTTGCACCCATCAATTGAGGTTTATGCTTCCTTCGTGATAGATGAGCATTGGGTTGACCTCAGAAACGCGATTTCCGTATGTAGGACCCACTTTGGATTTTTGGTGTCATTTTTTGACCCGAAGTACAATAGTGCAATATGGATATCGTTAGAGTCGTATTGATGATTAGATGATATTTTTGATAGTGTGATGACATTTTGGGGATTGTGAAGTGAAGACGAGCATGTGGTACTTGAAGTGTGATTTTGCGGTTTAGCCTTGAGGTAGGCTTCTGCCTACTCTTCTTCATGGATGACGTATGATATATATTGCGTGTGAACGTGAATGTTAAGATTGATATTGGATAGAATGACTTAGTATTGGATATACATATAAGTTTGGAGATTAGATAGGGTTTAGGACCC
>NW_025892876.1:0-1089 GCF_002878395.1 Capsicum annuum
ATAAGCCAAAACTATCCCTCCCACACCCCAAAAGTGCATCAGTATCAAATAATAGAAGTAGCCAAGGACACGCGCTGAGGATACTCTTTCCTTCCACTAGAATGTCATCCCCACAATCACACAAGACATTTTCCTTTAAGAGAAGACTAATATACAAGAGTAAGGAGTTACGTTCTAGAATTCTTTCCTCAAAAAGATATATGCCATTATTCACGACATTTCCATACCTATGATCTCTATGAACAAAACTAAGAACTAGACTTTCTCCACACAATATGTTAAAATAATCATGTTCATTATCAAGATCATCTCTATAGATACCTTCAATAACTTGATACTCTTCAAGCACACCATACACATGATCAAGTAGTGAACGACATTTATAATTAAATTGATCATCATACATACAAAGAGTATCACCAAGTAAGAATTCATTCATCTCTACACTAGGAAAAAACCAAAACTACATCCATCCGGCTAATACTAGCCACATTACAACATTTTATGTTTCTACGAATGTAGAAGATATTTTTGTTACATTAGTTTGCATCATGGCAGCCCATTTTTTTTTTTGGGAAGCTCTTATCACAAGGGAATATGTCAAGACTTCCCTTTTGAATCATTTCTTCTTTGCCCTACCCAAAGTTGGAACTCTTGGCCAAGGGTTCCATTTTCTCATCAATCATGTGCTTGTGAGAAACTCTTTCTGGATCCTCCTTTAAGAGTATATGATCTTGATTCCACACATAAGGAGAATCAATGCTAGGCAAAATGCTAGCATTTGGATTAGTGAGTAACAAGGGTTCTTTGTGGGCAAGTCCCATAATCAAGTGTTTCTTTTCCTCTTATTACAATGTTTCTCCCCCCTTTTCAACGTCACTACCCGCGGCTTCTTCCTCTCTTTCCCTCTTTCCTTTTTTCTTTAACTCCCTAGATTTTTCATAGATTTTATTCACAAGAGATGGTGAAAGAGGATAAAGAGTGAACCTTCGGCCATTGACTTGGAAAGTGTACCTATTAGTCCCCCCATCAAGCTTAATGGATCTTTCAAATTTCCATGGCCTACCCAATAATAGGTGACATGCTTTT
>NW_025892877.1:0-1751 GCF_002878395.1 Capsicum annuum
GCTGGAGATTTTGCATCTAACTGCATACACTGCGATTTGTTTACAGTAGTTCAGTTAATCACTCTTTCAGTAAACAGTTAATCAATGTAACAAAAGTCTTTTAATGCTCAAAGTTCATCAGTAGGAGTCCAGATTGAACCATGACATCCATATCTGAAATCTGATAATAGAATTGCAGTTTATATCTCTCAAGATTACAATATATTTGCAAGGACCTAACTACATAAACTGATATCCAATACTTTTTGACAGAATAAGGTATTAAGATCAGTCACATTAATATACACAATGGACGATCCCAATAAATCAAATTGAAGAAAATTAATGTAACAAGCTAGATGGAGTTTTATATAATACCTGGAATTTCGGGCTTTCATCTACTATTTGCACTGGTTTGCAGCAGACAGGATTTTCAGATTTTGTCTCCATACTCAGTATTGACAGAGACACCTTGGAGCAAAAATTCATATTGGCAATAGCGTAAGCAATTATACTAAACAACAACGGAAATGATCATACACGAATATCCATGCTAATAAGCATATTCCAGAAATAGACAGGAATATGAGGCAACTGCATACCTGACTCGTACCACCAGTATATGCCTTTTCTTCAAACCTCACATCAAGGATATTTTTTCTCCTTCTCCTTCTATATAACGCCACACATGTCCTCCAGCTATAAGAGAAGCACAAATGTTGTTGAAGTGAAAGAAAATCAGATAACAATTACATCAGGTTCTTAACTCCAATCTTAGAAATGAAAACATTCTTAGAGTGACCAATGTAGGCCAAGATTTATTAACTAGAACAGCAGAAAGGATTTCATGTTTCTATTATCTTTTCGAAGGATGTATTCTGATATTTCAGAGGAAAAATCCAAATGTAGATCTTTTACTTGTTTATTCCCCTTTGAATGAGAGAAAATCTATCTGGTGACAATTCAAACAAGCATGAGTAGTCCTAAAAACTATGAGAAAAATTAAACATTGTGGGTGTGTTTGATATGGAGAAAAAACATTTTCCCATGTTTGGCTTGTCAAAATATTTTCTTTAGGAAGATAAGCTCGTTAAAAATGAAGAAAATGATTTCCCTAATGGAAGTAGGGAAAACAAGTTCCATATGTAACTTCCAAAATCTCTTGACCATTTCACCCTCCTCCATCCAGGGGCGGAGCTACATACAAGGTAGGGAGTTCATCTGAACACCTTTCGATGGGAACCCCCACTCCCCACCCCATCCCACATAATGTTTTTCTAGTTTATATATAAATGCTCGTGAGATATTATTGTTTTACTTACTTACCAGACACTAGGAAAACATTTTACTTCATACCAAACACTCCCTGTATCTCAAAACGGTCAATCCAACAAGGCATAAGACATCAGGATAAATTGCTGATATTCATAAACTAGGAAATCACAAATGTAAAGCACTCACGCTTTCCTGAAAGCTTCATATGCTAGCCTACCAAAATGAGCTTTAAATTCTGCCCTTTTCATTCTTGCTGTCAAATTTCAATCAAATTTCTATGATCAGTACAAAAAGGTATTTGCATCTTTATTTCTCTGATCAATCAAATTTCTCTCATGACTTTCCACGTGACATATTTAAGACCACAAGATTAAATAATATTTTGGTACATCTGAGATATTACAAAAGTCACACAAGATACAAAAGTCATTCTTTTTTTTTACTTTCTTAAACCTTGAGCCAAGTCAAAATAAGGCAGCCGGTGGGCTAAAGCTCCT
>NW_025892878.1:0-1557 GCF_002878395.1 Capsicum annuum
GTCTGGAAGGCCAAACCAAGCATACAAGTAATCGAAAGAGATCCAAGATTGGTTAAGGCACCCTAGTTGGTTATTAACTTTCAATCCATATCTATGGAGAAACCTATTGGGAAAATGACATTGCGCCTGAATCATCGTCTTCTTAATGTAGGGAAATCCAAATAAATTGGATATTTCCGCTAGGTTAGGCATCATTTCACAACTTCCAAACCTTAAAACTAGATAAGTCGGATCCCAAAAAGATAATGCAGCCTCGATTAGGTTTGGGCGGGGTGTGATAGACAAAAGAGAAATGAGAGTGCCGAGCTTCTTCTCTAACTCCCGTTGTTCGACATAGTTAAACATGTCCCACCATTTGATTAAATTTTTGGGCACCTTGCCAACCATCCAGACTCTAGACTTTGTGGACAGATCCATCCTGTAATAACACATAAGACATTATCTCAAAATTTGACAGGAACGAAAGATTTTCAACCCTTGGGACTTTGACGCGGACATATGTCGAAGGGACAAACCGCTTTATGACTCCAATTCGCCGAATAGTATCACTGAATAAAATCAGCCTACTTGGCTAAAACCTACTAACAACACTAAATTAAGAGGAGAAAGACCTAGGCTAAGGCTCAGACAAAGGCTAAAATAAAGATTACCGGATCCACCGGGGGTTGTCTACATATCTCGTCCCGAGGGACGGGAATAAGGTATGCGTAGTTCGTCCATCTTGGACAATTAAGGATTAAAACGAACTACGACTTGACTCGAGAGACGCGATTACAGACGGAAGATGAAATTTTTTTTTTTTTTTTTGGGGGGGGGGGGAGGTTTTAATTAGACACTTCACATAACATTGACGTCAACAACTAAAAAAAAATAATTTTTTTGGTATTTTCAAGAAAAAGAGAGCGAAAGGTAAAAGATTTTTTTTTGAATTTTTGGATTGTGGAAAACAAAAGCCATAAAGAACTCTAAAAACTACGAAACTCCCCCCTTTTTTTTTCGACTCACTTTTTTTTCATTGCTTACACACTTTATTTTTAACATATGTTTTTCCCCAAATCAGTCCGTCAAATGAGCTCTTTACCCTCAAAGATGCAACATTTAGCACGTAGGGATGCCTTAGAGGTGAGTTTCCTACAAAGGACCAAGTGGGTCCCACTAGGTCTCAATATGATGCAGATAAGCATGACCTAAAGTTAGACCTAAGCTGGGGTTCACTAACAAGGCTATTCAAGGGAGCGTATGGTCGATAGTGGTTGCTTTAGCTTTCCACCCACTCCATACCAGCCAACGGCTCCACCTCGTAAGATAAGGGTGACTCAACTAGAGGTCGTGTACGCAACGCGCACTACGAACTTATTGCAGAAAAAATAACTCGGGTTATGCAGATGATGCCAGATATAAAGCGGTAAAACATAAGATAAAAATTATAAACAAAGAGCACGCAAGAACTCAACAATGAAAAAAACAATAACCCAAAACAACACAAACAACGTCTATACACCCATAATGCCAAACTAAGCCAATACAACTCCAAAAAATAAGCTTGAATTCTGAAAT
>NW_025892879.1:0-2669 GCF_002878395.1 Capsicum annuum
AAGCATGAATGGACACTAACTGAACTTGACACATGACTGAAATCTGAGGAATAAAATATCAACAACATGGATTTACCAAAAGGTCTGAACTAAGGATATACATGACATATCTTGGATTTAACTAATCAATAGGATCATAACATAAGTCATGGAAGCTGAGTTTACTGTAAAGTGTGACATGTGTACATGAGTCATGAGCAGCATGACCTAGGTTTTGGAGTTTTCTATATTCGAGGGACATAATCTGCATGACTGAGGGGAATAGAACTGAACTCCTTATGTGAGGAATTAGAATCGTACATGATTCTATGGACAACATGTAATACAAGTTATGTTCATGGAACTGAGATGTGAAGCATGCGTAGGCATCATACTTACTGAGGTACAAAACTTTACACTGAGATGAGGATGGTTCATGAATCATTTCCCCCTACTGCTTCTATATACATACTGGCACTACTACTAGAATCTGAGAGCCTAACTTGGGTACTTGATCTACTATCTCCCACTTTAGCTTAAAGCCATCATCATAAGTCTGTAAACACTTTACTATACTCTGAACTAAACTGCAATCATCATCACATACCTACACTTTGATCAAAACATGCTTGCCTTACCAAATACATCATCTATTTCTATTTCCTCACATACTATTTATATCACATTCACACCTTCATACTTAATTTCAAGTCAATAATCTTAATTTCTAGCTTACACTGTTTAAGCCTACTGGTTTATTCTGGTACAAATATCCCCATGAATACATAGTCTATTCAATCTATATAACATTATCCCAACTCTACTTCGGCTAAACTTCTGGGTTCATGCTTCTAACTCTAGGTCATATGCTATCATAGGATTTTGAGAAGGGACCTGATGACATATCTAAATCTGGGTTTGAGAATGACTTCTCATAATCATGAATGAAATCTGTAGGAATTTGGAACATAATGGGACTGATTGCCTGTGGCTAATCCCATAACTGTCTACAGGGACTGTCTAAGAAAGCCTTATTTTTAGTACTTAAGCTTCACTATTTCTGTTACCTTAAAAGTAAGGTGGAGTTGACATGAGTGAAACATGACGTGAATCTACATGAGTTTTCTTAGGGAACCTTTCTATAGCATGATCTAAGACATGAAAGAAGAGAAATTATTCCTGAAACATCTCATAGCCTCCTGCATATAAGTGTGGTGCACAACACACCCATGTACAAAACTATACTAGATGCGACTTTCAGACTTACTATGACACTGTTGAACCTTAGCTTTGGTACCAAATTTATAACGCCCTGAATTTGGTACCGAAAATGATACACGATGCTAGCAATCCTGAAGGACCACCAGCTAACCCATGACTGATATCTATACCTGTACACTGCATAACATATTGTATATAATGTGGAAATAAAGGCTAAAAGGCCATAAGGTTCAAACTGAATCATAATGTATGATAAAATAATATCTGAAAATGGTATAGAAATACCCAACGACTGATAAAAACTGTCTGACATGCTATAGTCTGAAAGACTCTAACTGTACTGAATAAGGAGTTGAAGAAATATATCTCCAACTAACTCCATCTACTGAAATGTCTAAGTAATAAAGAACTAAAATAAATAAATAATAATATTACCCTTGAATGAAGAGGACTCACTGCTAACTCTATTGGCTGGAATTCACAACGCTACTACTGCTCTGGAACTCGTACCTCTGAACCTATGGCGTAAAGAAAAATATCATAGCGCGAATGCGTCAGTACGACTAAATATACTGAGTATATGAGTGAAGTAGACTAAATACAAAGGGTTTATATGCATGAACAATGCTGACTGGTATGAACGTGAGAATACATACATGCATAAGTAATTGTAACTGAACTCGTTGTAATACTGACCACAGAGTTTGAATATTGATAATATGAGTTTACTGATACTAAGATACTGATTGACTGAGTTTACTGATATTGATATGTAAGTCACTTATAAGTGAGGAATTGATACTGTATTATGAAATAAATGAATGATTATTTCTGACAGTTCTGATTATAAAGAACTAGTCTGATTGACTGTATCTGACAGTCCTAAATTTGAATACTGATGACATTAGTGACCATATCTGATAGTTATGAATCGGATGGAACTATCTGATTTTCTTACTGTACTGAGTTGACCATATCTGACAGTCCTGAATCTGAAGAACTATCTGAGTTTTTTACTGAGATTGGGTGACTATATCTGACAGTCCTGAAATCTATAACTAAAACTATGCAAAGTAGTTATCTAACCAACATGACCCAATTAAGTAAATATAGCTAAGTTGGGGTCCAATATTTTCCCCGACTTGAAGGGTATGAATACTGCGCTACTGCTAAGGATAAGCTGTGAGTAACCATTATCTGGCAGGTACTCAAATGAGAATGGTGGGACCCTAATCTGACAGTTTAAACCACTTCATTAACCCTAAATTGAAAGGTAAATATGTCTCAACCTACGCTGGCTACGTAGTTCTAGAATGCAAGGATCACTGCTAAGAATCACACCCTAATCTGACAAGTGAGTTCCCATTCTTGGGTTTGCTCGATGCTAATTTCTACTCCCAATTGAATAGACACTGATCATGATTAAACTGAGCTGAGCTGGACTGAATTGATGAAATTCCATTTACTGA
>NW_025892880.1:0-2494 GCF_002878395.1 Capsicum annuum
ACTTCCAAGTCAAATGACAAGAATACGCAATAACACCAAATACCTAATAAACCAAATTATAAATATTTATGATCCATACACAATGAATGGTGTCAAATATCAAAAGCAAGAAACAACAAGAATAAGACAAATACTATAACAGACACCACCAAACCTAAACCCATCGAAAAGTAAGACAACGCTCCGCTACCTACTAACCTTTCTACCCAATCCGTAGCCCCCACACTCTCTTATCTAAGGTTTGGGCAACAAATATGGCTTAAAAATGTTCAGCCACCAAACATTAGCAAAATCATCCTTCTCATTGTTTTGTACAAGAATCCATTGCTAAAAAAATGTAAAAAGGGCCATAACAACATGAACCAACAACATCCTAAAACCTCATTTCTGTATTCTGTTTTTCAAACGGCTTCAAACTATTTTATTTTAAACCTAAGGTCCATCGAAAACCACCTCTATCTCATAAGCTAGGAGTAAAATTTGCGTACACTCTACCCTCCCAGACTCCACTTGTGCGATTACACTAGGTATGCTACTATTGTTGCAACGTTGATATGGCGTAAAACAGTCTTATCTCTACGAGGCAAGGGTAAAGCCTGTGTACATGTTACCCCCCATACCCTACTTGTAGGATTACATTAGGTTGTTGTGGAGTTGAGAATGCCTAAACAAATCTTTGTCGTTATGAGGTAGGGGTAAGATATGCACACACTTAATCCTCCCCATACTTGTTGGATTACACTAAGGGTGGCAACGGACCGGAGTTTTTCCATTTCGGGCCGGTTCCGGTAACGCTCCGGTACCGGTTGCAACCAGTATACCGGTACCCAACGGTCCGGAATCTGGTACCGATGCGGAGCAGATTAATTTTCTGGTAATTCTGGTTCCGATTGACCGGCTTCGGTGCCGGTTGACCAATTCTGGTCCGGCGCTGATCGGACTTTTTTTCAGCAAGAATTGAACTGTGTTTTTCTTCCTTTTTGGTTAATTGAGTGTCTCCTGCACCACAATCTAAAAGTATATAATAGTTGTAAACTAGTAATGAAAACCACTAGCCTAATCGAATATAATATAATTTAATTTAAACTAAAAATAGAAAAAAACGTGAAGTACGTATTTTCCGGTATAGATCCGATTGTCAATCCGGTCCAACCCGGTTCCACACCGGTAACCAACGGACTGGTGCGGACTAGCCTAAAATTTCGGTATTCCGGTTCCGGTAGTACTGGTTCCGGCAAAATACACCGGTAAGGCTGTGCCGGTTCCGGTTAAACAGGTACGGCGGTACCGATTCCAGTCCATTGCCACCCTTAGATTACAATAGGTATGTTGTGTGATGTTAAGATCGCCTAAAAAAGTCTCGCTGTCTTTACAAGGAAGAGATAAGGTCCGTAGACAATGGACTCTCCCCGTACCCATTACACAAGGTATGATGTTGTTGTAATATTGAGATTGCTTAATAAAGTCCTGTTGTCTTTGCAGGGCATGGGTAAGGTCTGCATACACTCTATCCTCCCGGACCCCACTTGTGGGGTTATACTGGGCATGTTGTTGTGATGTTGAGATTCCCAACAAAGACAGACACTAGACGATTTCTTCCTATCTATTCTAACCTTGTGGACAGAAGTTACCTGGTACATGTTGCTGGTGAGAGGTGGCAAGTATCTCATGGAATTAGTCGACGTTCACGCAAGCCGGCTCGAACACCATAATTATCAATAAAAAACATACACAATCTAATCTCACAAATGAGGTATAGGGAGGATAGAGAGTCCGCAAACCTTATCCCCAACTCATAAAGATTGAGAGGTTGTTTCTAATAAACCCTTGATCCAAAAACACAAATAAACAACAACATATCTAGTGCAATCTCACAAGTGGAGACTGGTAGAGTGTACGCAAACTTTACCTCTAACTCCTACAAATAGAAAGGTTGTTTCAAAAACACCAATAAATAATGACACCAAACCCAGTCTAATCTCGCAAGTGGGGTATAGGGAGGACAAAGTGTTCCAATAAGCCTTCGGCTCAACAACAACATAACCAGTGTAATCTAACAAATAAGGTCTAGGAAGGACGCAGGACTTACCCCTTAACTCGAAAAGATAGAAAATCTATTTCCGATAAACCCTCAATTCAAAATCACCAATAAACTAAACGATGAATAATGTGATATCCGAAACACAAAAAAGATATGTGATACCCCATGAATACACAATAACACCAATAAACAACGTACCAGTACCCCTATCTCGTAAAGATAAAAAAGGCTATTTCCGAGAAACCCACGATACAAAACACCAATGAACTACATATCCAACAAATGGTATGTTGTAAAGATAGAAAATCTAGCAACGGTAGAATATAATGTGTGGTAGGACGCAGACCTCATCCCTTAACTTGTAAAGATAGAAAATTTATTTCCGATAAACCCTAAATTCAAACCACCAACAAACTAAACTACAAATAATGTAATATCCAACAAACTAAACTA
>NW_025892881.1:0-1375 GCF_002878395.1 Capsicum annuum
GGAGAAAATTCAGGAACTACCTTAATTCACCATCTCCCTCTTAGGTCAAAGTCATGATCTTAGACTTTTGAACATATTCCCTTATCAAATAAATAACCACAACTCTCAAAAAAATAAGGTATCACCATACACATAAACGCTAAACTCCCTTTTTTAAATTATACTCTACAGGCATTGTTTTCCAAGAACGCTACTCTTAATTTTTATCCTCTATAGCCATCAAGTTACAACTCATAATCTTATGAGCATACCCATCCTCACTCCTTATTACATAAGAATCCAATCCATTCCACTTAACATTCTAACATTATACCGCTAATAACATAAGCTACAACATAATAAAATTTTGTAAAACCATCCCAAAGGCACATACCGTCTTCCTATATTCCCTCAATTTAGATCTAAAGAACATCACATAACAACTATTTAGTCTTTCCCATACTACAAAAATTCAAGAACAGGAACTAGGTGCAAAAACACTTACACACATAAAACTTTATCTAACAACATGGTACTTGGGGATTCAACTTATTCTCCTTTACCTACGCTCTTATTTGCTTAATGACTCAACCTCAATTCATTATTATAACACTAGTATCATGGATATACATATATATAAATTATCATTATCCACTCCTTATTTTGGAAGTTGCCAACCTAGGTTATTTAACATATTGCATCAAGCACACAAATTCCTTTCTACAAGACACGCGTTAACAATCTTAAGCTACTATTTCCACTACTACACTCTATATCTTATTGTCTAAAGACACCAATAATGTAAAGCATGCCAAATACATACCCATCATGGGAGAAAATCTATACCATACCCATAACAACATCTGGTGAGATCTCTGCATCCTGGAGGTTAGATAAGGTATATAATCAATTCTGACCACCACCGACAGCTGAAGTAGTACCCTTAGAAGGAGAAGATGTGGATTCGGCTTGGGAGTTAGCTGCCCCTATATTCCCTCCAGCTGAGGGACAGTCCCTCTGAAAATGGCCCACTTAGCCACATGAATAACACGTCCGGATCTAAGAATAACACTTCCATAGATGATTTCTCCCACAATTTCTACAACGAGTATGTGACCTAAAAGGCTGAGTCACATTCTCTTGGGACTGGGTGCCATAATCTCTAGGCCTATCTCCTGACTGAAAACGCTATTCACCCGAAGGCCTGGGCTCAGGTGCACTTGCTGACGACTGAGCATTGCTCCAAAACTTCTTTTTAGAACACTTATTTCCCCAATTACCACCTTGGTGTTGACTGTTATTTTCATCTGTGGACCCAACTCTCTTAGTTTCTCTTTCTTTTCCCTTACCTAAGACAACCTCTTCTTTTGCTCTTCTACCTATTGCAATGAATGGA
>NW_025892882.1:0-7420 GCF_002878395.1 Capsicum annuum
AGGTATCCCTTGAATCAAAGGGTCTATATTATTAGTAGTAGAAAATGGGCAACTACTCATACAGTCGTACCAAATATAAATGCAATAGCGTGAAAGTATAATCGGAAACAACCTATCTATCTTCACAAAGTAGGGCTCAGACCCCATTTGTATGATTACGCATGGTATCGAAACTGCATATATATATATCAACCTGGCATTGCAATCATGTAGAGATTCTCTTACTGAGTTACTGTTAACCTAAATCCATTCAGTCCAAAATTTCAAACCATAGATTTCTATGTTAAAGAAGGGAAGCCTTGGAGTAACCGCTAAAGTTGATTCCATGTGACCAGGAGGTCACGGGTTCAAGCTTTCAAGCTGTGAAAATAGCCTCCGGCAGAAATGCAAGGCAAGACTACATATAATAGACCCTTATGGTCCCTCCGCAACAGGCTGCCCTTTAGATTTCTATGTTCAATATTCCTAATTACTAGTAAAATTGAAGGATAAAATTCTCAGTACCTTGGGAGGAACTTTCATGAGAATGTCCTAAAGCCAATGTACAAGGCATTTCTTGACAAATACAAATTGGCTGAGCCAATCCCACATTAAATCCGCAAGTCCCACCCATACTGGTGCAATCAGAACAGAGTCCAACATAAGGTGCATCATATTTCACGCTAAACCCCTCCATCAATGCCTCCCCGAGAGTAATCTCATTGCTATATAGCCTTTTACCTACGGCTCTAAACACCGGAACAGTAACCATACTCGTACAAGTTATGGCATTCGGCGATGGGTCCCCTGGAATTGGACCAAGAAAGTAAAATGCACCGGTGGAATTCAAACCATCGATGTTACATCTGAACATATTACGAGGCGTGAAAACCAATGCAGATACATTGCACCCGTAGCTTAAAAAAAGTTCTTCCTCTTCATTATGGTCATAACTGAAATGAGTAGAATTGAAACTAGTGTTGATGAATTGCGAAGGACAGACATTTTCCCATAGGTCTATTCTAGCCATTGTCATTGTCCTCGAGGACTGATTAATATCAAGAACTCGATAGTTAAGTGACTGGTGAGTAAACTCGGTGTGTTTATCATCAACACATCGAAGTTTAAATTCAGGGAGGCCACAGTAATCAGGGCGATCGCCACCGGTGAATGGATAAGTGATGTTACGTATAGAACCGCAGGAGAAAGTGCGATTACATTTGGGGAAGAAGAGGCTGTCATCAGACAAGGAGAAGGACGTGGGGAGAATAAAGGTGGAGAAAACGGCGGCAAAGAAGAGAAGGGTGGTGGTGGAAAGGTGGGAGAGAGGCATTTGGAATGAAATTTGCAAAGAGAGAATGAGTGAGTGAGTGAGTGCATTATATTGTAGAGAGGGAGTTTGGAAGATGTTGAAAATCTGAGATTACAGTAGACAAAGACTAAGACAAAAAGGATTTGAATGAGAGTTTGAATATGAGGAGGAGGAGGTCAAAAGACAGCTAGCTTTGTTGTAGTTATAGTAACTATTAACTGTGTGATTATCGCCACAAGCGAACAGGAATAAAAGATAGTACTAAAAAAAAACGTACAAAGAAAATAGTCCCTTCCTTTCATACTAAAAATGATTGTTCAAATTATTCATTTACTAAATTAAGATAAACTAATTAAAATTTTTTATTTTACACTTATATAATTAAGATGTGAAGGTAAGTTTATAGAGTATCCGAGTGAGTTCAGAAAAAAATCTTTTTCAAAGGTGTGAATTAAGAGAAAATGCCGTTTGAATTGACTTTTTGACTTAATGTCATAATTCACACAGGCATTTTCAGTTCTTAATCCATTTTTTTCTTCAAAAATGATTTTACTCTAAATTTGAAGCAAACCAACTCATTTTAAATTTTCGTCCAAAAAAGAATATTCTTCATTTATTCTTTTCTCTCTTGAATATTATATCATTATTTTTATTTCATAAAATAAATCTTTTAATCAGCTGTTTTTTTTTTTTTTTTTACATAATCATCATATATAATTCATGTTCGTTTCAAAATGAACATCTTTGTCCTTTTTTCTTATGTCAAGCTAAAAATTATTCAAATAGATAATTTTCATCTACCATCATTTCTACTATTGAAATTGGAACTTCCAAAGCATCTTGAATTGGTGCATTAAGATCAAGTTCATCCTTGATTATAAATTATATAAAAAAAATTTAATTAAAAATATTTATAACAAAATTAACTTATATTTTAAATAAAGATTTTATATACGAAAATTAATGTATAAAAATTAATTAATTTAAATTTAATATAATAAAAAATATTACATTACATAAAAGAAATAATTACCAATACTAGGTACTTAATTAACAGTATTAGAATTTATAATATATTAAAATAAAAGTATTGTATAATTAAAATAATAATAAAGTATTCAAAAAGTAATTAAGTGGCACTATTCACACTCCAAATTTGAAGCAAAAATGGAGTAGGGTTGGAGTGGCAATTCTCCAAAAGTGTTTAAAAGTTATTTTTGAAGAAAAAATATTTAAAATAAGTCAATACAAACGAGTTTTAAATTAATAAAATTATTTATCTTATTTATAATATTTTAAAAGACATATAAAAAGAAAAATGAACAAATAATATAAAATGAAGAGAGTAAATGTTGGTGATCCCTATAATCCAATATCAAAATAGCACTATGATTAGCACTTAAGTGTCATTTTCCAACCTCAATAAAATAATTATCGTAACAAATTTAAATGTGAAGTCTATTTGTATTAATTTTAAAAGCTAAATTGAATTAAATTAGTTAAATATTTTAAAATTAAAATTAATTAAAAAATTAGAAGAAAAATCAGGTAAATTATATTCTTGTCATATCATATTAACATGATGAAAATATATTTTAAGATATTAGGCAAAATTAATAATGTCTCAACTTTTGAGGTAGAAATATGATGTTCATAAACTCTGCCTTTCTTAGACCATTCTATGAAATTATCCTCGTGGACCTTCAAACTCGAATTATTCTATGAAAAGTAGGGACGAATATACCTATGTACCAGGGCCTATATGAACCTTCAAACTCGAATTAATACATAGATCCTACTAAATTACGACGAATAGTAGAGAAAATATTACCGCCAGCTTGGTTTTGTCCGTCGCTGCAGTTAGTTGGATGAGTACCATCTGCGCAATAGCAAGCAAAGACTGCAGAATCTGGATTGGATCCACATCTTCCACCTGATGTATCGCACTGTCGGCAACCAGAATCAATACGTGCTGTCCAATTTACTGAAAAACCGCCAGCAATGGCTGTTTTCAGAACTTCAACCGAAGCTGTACCACTGGCTAATGCCCCAGCACTCGTTTGATTGACCTTATATATTATTTGGTTCTGGCATCTCACTCCAGGTAAGCCGAAGGGAACGCCGATCAGCGTGTATAAACCAAACGTGCCGCCACCACAAGGGAAGACTCTTGGGTCACTTGGCATTTGCTGATTAGCGACGAAGGTGCAGCCGTAATACAGAGTAATATTCAGGTCACTGGAAACATAGCTGAAAGTGTTTAAATCTAAGGAGGCATCCTCAGGTCGATCCAAACAAAGATCACTCAGTAAATCATCTCTAGCAAGGGTTGCTATTCGAGTTGTAGTGTTGATCGCTATCACTTTGTATGTTGTTGATTCAATATCAATTTTGGGGATGTTACTCTCGCACTTGATTTCGAAACTTGGATGACCACAGTACTCTGGCTTGCTCCCTCCCCAGAAAGGGTAATTAATATAAATGTCGCCGCATCTAAATGGCTCACCGCACCTCCAGAATAATCGCTCGGCATCTTGACAGAGAGATGATGTGGGCATATGGAGAAGGCATAGAATATTGATAAATAGTATAACAGCTGAGTGGAGATTTGAGTGCATCTTTTTAGAGGCTTCTTCAATTTTTTGCCGTAAAAACCACTATTCCACCTCTCGCTCGTCAAAGAAAGACGGCCTACCTATAACGCTCTATTTTCCAACTTGACAGGAGTTTATATTGTCGACTTTTCATATCAACTTCTCATACCCAAAGTCGAAGTCGAAGTCGAAGCAAGCACCATGGACTCTTGGCACCTAGCAAATATGACGCGCTTTGCTTTACTGAATTGGGAGTAAAACCATCTTTACCTCATTTTTTGTGATCACGAATCACGTGCATTGGGTAGAATTGAAGTGCATTAATTGGTTATTATGGTAAAATCGATGCTGAAGGTGATAAATAGATCGTTGTATCGAGTAGTTGGATCATAATCTTAATTTTATCATAAAAATGGTTGCATGCGCGACAGCACCAACTATGAGAAATTCACCAATCCACATGTGATGAGTAAACAATAACAACCGTGTACCATAGTCAGTAGTTAGATATGAATAATGGGGCATGGAATACATATGATGAGCTACAACAATTGTTAAAGAGCCTAACATAGCTAAGTCAAGAGATAATTGAGCATGTCATGACGTTATTAGGATAATAGGATCTCATATAGGCCTTAAGCAAGGATAGGCAGCATAATCAAGAAAATTTTTAGGAGCTAGCTAACAGTATATGGAACTTGGAGGATAATGTGGCCATCTCTTTACGTTTTTCCGCTTAGATATTTACGACGACAGGATTCAAATATGTGTAGACACGACATTTTTTATCCTCTCCGAGTTTAACTTAGTTTTCGAGACATCAAATATTTATATTTTGTTGGATATTTATTTTAGCTCTTATTTCATTTAAATAAGTTTTAGTTTAAAAATAAATAAATAAATAAATAAATCAAGTTGCATTTTGGAATTTTTTTATTTTTTATTTTTATTTTAAAGTTAATATGAATTTTTTTTTTTTTCAAAAATATATTTTTCCTTTTAAATTTTAATAAATAAGCTAGTAGTTCTAGTATTATCTTAATTATATTTTATTTTAGGCTAGTTATAAATTTTTCTTATATTATCTTAAGTATAAAAGTTAATAAGTTAATATTTTATTTATTTATTTTAAATTTTATTATCATTTATTTTTATACATATTTTAAATTTAAAAAAAAAATTATCCTAATCTACCCATTACCTTACCACCCTTAGTAACCATTTTCCCACTAACCTAAAACCACCCTATATTTTCTCAACTTCCCTAACTCCCTCCCTCCCGTCCCTTTATAAACACACCCTACAGGCTACAACAACCAAAAGGGAGAGGAACACATTTTTAAAATAGAGACAAAGGGGATGGAGAACAACACACGAGAAAAGTAAAAGGGAAAAAAAGAAAACGACAAAGACCAAAAGAGGGAGAGTTGAGAACAAAAGAAAAAAGAAGAAGAGATAAATCTAGAAGAAAGGCAAGGAGAAATGGAATAGAAAGGGGAAGGAAAGGACTTGGCAAGTTTGAGTTCAGGGTCTTGTTCGAGTTTTTTGATTTGACGTAAAAGCTTTTTGTTTGGTTTAGTTCGTCATACAAATTCTTAATTAATCTTTGTACTATTATTTTTGCAAGTTTCATGGTAAATCGAAGTATGATCGAATGTTTAAATTATTTCGTATAGCATCTAGTATGAAAGTTTGTGATTTATATGAAATTTATGCTCGACGTCTTTATTTATAATTTTGTTTTTGAAATGATGTTACTCCAATTGTTTTTGAATATTAGATAATATAATTTCTTAAAGTTAACAATGCTAAAAAGGCGACAAGTTACGTTTAGTTTATAATTAGGGTGTAGTTATAATTAACCCAGAACATATGATCTATGCATGAATACACATAAATAAGAAAAAAAAAAAGAATAAAAATTAATGTACACATACATACATAATACTATACTACATACATTTTGCATGCATGGGAGGGAGAGGATATCGAAACAATACTTATAAAAGTTGATTTTGCTAACATGTATTTAGGAGGTGGTGCTTTTGTTAGGGGTTGTGTGCAGGTTCTTTTCTGGACGTTTTTCTTTTCGTTTTCATATTTTTGAATCTAAAAGTTAGCCATTATTTTTATTATTGATAATTTTCTAAAATTAATTCATCCAAACAAGTTGTTTTTTTCATTTATTTGCCGCACTGCACTGCACTTTTTGCTTTTGAAGTTGGAGATTTTCGTCTAATTCCTAAAGTGAATGCTCTGCATA
This sequence comes from Capsicum annuum, assembly GCF_002878395.1. Lineage (NCBI taxonomy): Eukaryota > Viridiplantae > Streptophyta > Magnoliopsida > Solanales > Solanaceae > Capsicum > Capsicum annuum. Next base: position 6,149 of record NW_025892882.1, read on the forward strand.
TACAAGCCTTTCGATACATTTATTTTGATGAAGAAGAGAAATGATATATTGTCCGTTGATCTTCAACATTAGGAATGCCATCACTGTTATCATTTTTTTTCTGTTGCTTACAATCAAAATTTTTTTCTTTTGTAGTGATAGGTAAAATGTGTTGGGTTCAAAGTGTGTATGAAGTGTGAATGGAAAATGGAAAATGATGGAGGAAAGGAGACACCCAATTTAGAAAGTGTACTCCAAATTGAAAAGTTCACTAATTCTCCCACATTGGTGGGAGAAGGAAACTTTGGAGTGTTTATAACAAGAACACTTACACCACATGGTAAGTGAGGCAAGAAGGAAACTTTGGAGTGTTTATTTTGATGAAGGAAACCTTGTTGCACGATTCCTGGACTTCAAGGAGATGACTGTTGAAGATCTTATTGTCCGACTTCGTATTGAAGAGGATAATAAAGCTGCCGAAAGAAGGTCAAAGGGAAATTATAATTCCAAGAAAAGGAAGAAAGCTGACCAAGGAAGCAATCAACCCAAGAAAAATTTTAAGGGAAAATGCTTCAACTGTGGCAAGATTGGCCACAAGTTCACAGATTGTCGTGCCCCAAAGAAAGGCAAGAAGAAGGATCAAGTAAATATGATTGAATCCAACAAAGAATGCCATGATCTGTGTGCTATGTTCTCAGAATGAAACTTGACGGGAAATCCTCGTGAATGGTTGATGGATTCTTGTGCCACCCGCTATGTATGTGCCAACAAGGAGTTATTTTCATCATTCGCTCTGGCTCAAGTAGAAGAAATGATCTACATGGCTAACTCCGCGATGGCTAAGGTAGAAGAAACATAAAAAAATTGCTTAAAGATGACTTCCGGAAAGGTCTTGACACTTAACAATGTCTTGTATGTTCCGGAGATATGTAGGAATTTAATTTCTGTTTCACTTCTAAACAAGAAAGGATTCAAATGTGTAACCGTTTCTGGAAAAAATGTAATTAGCAAAGGAGAAATATATGTAGGAAAAGGCTATCTGATCGAAGGCCTTTATAAGATGAATGTAATGACTGTTGAAATAAATAAAAGTTTGAATTCTTCTTATTTGCTTGAGTCTTATGATTTATGGCATGAACGTTTAGGCCATGTTAATTACAAAACGTTACGAAAACTGATTAAATTAGAAGTTTTGCCAAACTTTGAGTGCAATAAATCAAAGTGTCAAACGTGTGTGGAATCGAAGTATGCAAAGCATCCTTATAAGTCTGTTGAAAGGAATTTCAATCCCTT
>NW_025892882.1:7520-8961 GCF_002878395.1 Capsicum annuum
TTAGGCCATGTTAATTACAAAACGTTACGAAAACTGATTAAATTAGAAGTTTTGCCAAACTTTGAGTGCAATAAATCAAAGTGTCAAACGTGTGTGGAATCGAAGTATGCAAAGCATCCTTATAAGTCTGTTGAAAGGAATTCCAATCCCTTAGACTTAATACACACTGACATTTGTGATATGAAGTCAACACCATCACGTGGTGGGAAAAAGTATTTCATAACTTTTATTGATGATTGCACTAGATATTGTTATGTCTACTTGCTAAATAGTAAGGATGAAGCAATAAATGTATTTAGGCAATATAAAACTGAAGTTGAAAATCAGTTAGACAAAAAGATCAAAATGATAAGAAGTGATAGGAGCAGAGAATATGAATCTCCTTTTGTGCAAATATGTGTAGAGAATGGAATAATCCATCAAACTACAGTCCCATATTCACCTCAATCTAATGGAATTGTGGAAAGAAAAAGCCGAACTTTGAAGAAAATGATGAATGTCTTACTTGTAAGTTCTGATTTACCGCAAAACTTATGGGGGGAGGCTATCCTTACAACCAATCGTATATTCAACAGAGTTTTCCATAGTAAGACACAATCAATTCCTTACGAAAAATGGAAAGAAAGGAAACTCAACTTGAAATATTTCAAAGTGTGGGGGTGTCTAGCGAAGGTTCAAGTTCCTATACCTAAAAAGGTTAAGATAGGACCTAAAACGGCGGACTGCGTGTTCATAGGATATGCTAAAAGTAGTAAAGCATGTCGATTTTTGGTTCATAAATCCGAACATCTGGATATTAATGAAAATACGGTAATTGAATCAGACAATGCTGAATTCTTTGAAAACATTTACCCGTATAAAATTAGACATGAACCGTCTAGTGGAGGATCCAAACGACCTCGGGATGAACCAAGTGAGAATGTACATAATGAAGAAAATCCAAAACGTAGTACACGTCAAAGAACATCAACTTCATTTAGATCAGATTTTGTAACATTTCTCTTAGAAAATGAGCCTCAAGCATTTAAAGAAGCAATGTCGTCGTCAGACTTATCCTTTTGGAAAGAGGCAGTCAATAGTGAGATAGATTCAATCTTAAGCAACCATGCATGGGATTTAGTTTCCTCTCAGAAATAAACCTTTAGGTTCTAAATGGATCTTCAAAAGAAAAATGAAGGCGGATGGTACTATTGACAAATACAAGGCAAGACTTGTAGTAAAAGGCTTCAAACAGAAGGAAGGCCTTGATTACTTTGATACATACTCGCCAGTAAAAAGGATAACCTCGATTTGAATGTTAATTGCCTTGGCGGCAGTATATGATCTTCAAATCCATTAAATGGATATGAAGACCGCATTCTTAAATGGAGATTTGAAGGAAGAAATATACATGGAACAACCTGAGGGTTTTGTAGTTTCAGGAAAAGAAAATAAGGTGTGT
>NW_025892883.1:0-1173 GCF_002878395.1 Capsicum annuum
TTTTTTCAAGAATTTCTCACTATTTCAAGAAATAATTTTCATTGAACTTTTTAATGCAAAATAAATAATTGGAGATTATAAACATAAAGGGTTTTAGAGTTATGAATTTTATTAATATTAATTAAGAGTATAATTTATGAAGATAAAGAAATGTGAGCTATGGATATAAATTTTTAAAATAAAATAATTATGAAAAACTCCCAATTCATTAATGCAAATTGAGTAAGGATGAATGTGTCATCAGTTAGGAAGGACAAAACCAACATAAATACCTCAAAATAATTTCTTTTAATATGATTTTAAGGTGTTATAAATTTGTACATTACATAATTGAAAGTTATGAATATGAAAGGCTTGAGAGTTATGAATTACTATTGACTAAAATTAATTAAGAGTGGAATTTATTCATTGAAGAATTATGAGTTAAGGAGATGATTTTACAAAATAAAATAACTGAAAAATTAGAGAAAAACTAAAATAAAAAGACAAAAAAGAAAAAATTGAAAGGGAGGCTATTGAGAGGTGCCATTGTTGGATAGTAAAATTTTTGAGATAGAAAATAAATAATTCGAGACAAGAAAATATATATTGTAACAATCAATTTATTGATTTCAATAAGTGAGTGTTACAATCTCTATGATTCCTCTGATTCGCCTTTTGAACTATAAATTCAAGGGCTTTGAGCTTGATCTTGAACTTTAACTTGAACTTGACGGATTTGATCTTGACTTGTGCTTGAATCCAAGGGCTTGGTAGCTTGTTCTTGAATCTTGCGGTCTTGATCTTGAACTTGAACTTGATTTGAAGACTTGATGAACTTGATTTGAATGCTTGAGCTTTTTAGAGAAATTATGGCGTTTGATCCATGAGCTTTCTCTTGCTACTTGTTAGAGTTCTGGAGGGTCCTTTTTCTGAATTATGAGTCCCCTATTTATAGTTATAAGAAAGGAAGAGTCATAATGAATATGAACTTCCTTTGACCAATCAGATTTAAGTGATGTGACGCCTTTTATGGGCTTTTATTTCATGGCCTACTGCATCAGTTTGACATGTGGCACGGTCCTATTGGCTCCTTCACTTGACTTAGCATGCCATGTCATTTGACCTGACACTTATTTGGGCCTCTAGATTATGACAATATCTTGGACTTTGTAAAGTGGGCTCATCATTTGT
>NW_025892884.1:0-3025 GCF_002878395.1 Capsicum annuum
ACTATGTTGACAAAGGCGGCGCCTAACCTATCGCCTAAGTGAGGTAGTGAGCATTGGCAATGGCATAGGCGGCGCCTAACCTATCGCCTATGTTGAAATAGGCGGCGGCTAACCTATCTCCTATATTGACATAGGTGGCGCCTAACCTATCGCCTATGTGAAAATAGGCGGCGCCTAACGTATCGCCTAAGTGAGGCAGTGAGCATAGGCAATGTCATAGGCGGTGCCTAACCTATAGCCTATGTTGACATAAATGGCACCTACCTATCGACTATGTTGCATAGGCGGCGCCTAACATATCGCCTAAGTGAGGTAGTGAGCAATGGCAATGGCATAGGCGGCACCAAACCTATCGCCTATGTTGAAATAGGCGGCCCCTAACCTATCTCCTATGTTGATATAGGCGGCACCTAACCTATCGCCTATGTGGAAATAGGCGGCGCCTAACGTATCGCCTAAGTGAGGCAGTGAGCATAGGCAATGGCATAGGCAGCGCCCAAGCTATCGCTTATGTTGACATAGGCGGTGCCTAAACTATCGCCTATGTTGACATAGGGGGCGCCTAACCAATCGCTTATATTGACATAGGCGGCGCCTAACCTATCGCCTATATCGACGTAGGCAGCGCCTAACCTATCGCCATTGTTCACATAGGCGGCGCCTAACCTATCGCCTATGTTAAAATAGGCAGCGCCTAACCTATTGCCTATGTTGACATAGGCGGCGCCTAACCTATCGCCTATATTGTCATAGGCAGCGCCTATCTTGTCGTCCATGTTGATATAGGCGGAGCCTAACCTATCCCTCATGTTGACATAAGCGGTGCCTAACCTGTCCCCCATGTTGACATAGGCGGCGCCTAACCTATCCCGTATGTTGACATAGGCGGCGCCTAACCTATCGCCTATGTTGACATAGCTAGTGCTTAACCTATCGCCTATGTTGACATAGGCAGCGCCTAACCTATCCCCTAAGTGACGTAGTGAGCACAGGAAGTGGCCTAGGTGGCGCCTAACCTATTGCCTATGTTGACATAGGCGGCCCCTAACCTATCTCCTATGTTGACATAGGATGCGCCTAACCTATTGCTAAAGTGAGGTAGGGAGCATAGGTAATGGCATAGGTGGTGCCTATCCTATCGCCTGAGTTGACATAGGCAGAGCCTAACCTATCACCTATATCAGGCGGTGAGCATATGCAATGGCATAGGCGGTGCCTAACCTATTGCCTATGTTGACATAGGCGACGCCTAACCTATTGCCTAAGTGAGGCAGCGAGTATTGGCAATGGCATAGGCGGCTCCTAACCTATCGCCTATGTTGACAAAGGCGACGCCAACCCTATCGCCTATGTGGACGTAGCCGGCACCTAACGTATTGCCTAAGTGAGGTACTAAGCATAAGCAATGGCAAAGGCAGCGCCTAAGCTATCGCTTATGTTGACATAGGCGGCGCTTAACCTATCGCCCATGTTGACATAGGCGTCACCTAACCTATCGCCTATGTGAGGCTGTGAGCATTGACAATGGCATAAGTGGCGCCTAACCTATCGCTTATGTTGACATAGGTGGCATCTAACCTATCTCCTATGTTGACAAAGACAACACCTAACTTATCGCCTAAGTGAGGTAGTGTGCATAGGCAATGTCATAGGCGGAGCCTAACCTATCGCCTATGTTGACATAGGCGGCGCCTAACCTATCGCCTATGTGGACATAGGCCGCGCCTAACGTATCGCCTAAGTGAGGCAGTGAGTATACGCAATGGCATAGGCGGCGCCTAAGCTATCGCCTATATGGACCTAGGTGGCGCATAACCTATCGCCTATATTCACATAGGCGGCGCCTAACCTATCACCCATGTTGACATAGGAAGCGCCTAACCTATCGCCTATGTTTACATAAGCGGCGCCTAACAAATCGCCCATGTTGACATAGGCGGCGCCTAACCTATCGCCTATGTTGACATAGGCAGAGCCTAATCTATCACCTATGTGAGGTAGTGAGTATAGGCAATGGCATAGGCGCCTCCTAACCTATCAACTATCTTGACATAGGCGGCGCCTAACCTATCGCCTATGTTGACATAGGCGGCGCCTAACCTATCGCCTATGTGGAAATAGGCGGTGCCAAAGGTATTGCCTAAGTGAGGTATTGAGCATTGGCAATGGCATAGGCCGCGCCTAAACTATCGCCTATGTTGACATAGGCAGCGCCTAATCTATCTCCTACATTGACATAGGCGGCGCCTAGCCTATCGCCTATGTGGAAATAGGCGGTGCCAAAGGTATTGCCTAAGTGAGGCAGTGAGCATAGGCAATGGCATAGGCAGCGCCCAAGCTATAGCTTATGCTGACATAGGCGGTGCCTAAACTATCGCCTATGTTGACATAGGCGGCGCCTAACCAATCGCTTATGTTGACATAGGCGGTGCCTAACCTATCGCCTATATCGACGTAGGCAGCGCCCAACCTATCGCCTATGTTCACATAGGCGGCGCCTAACCTATCGCCTATGTTGACATAGGCAGCGCCAAACCTATTGCCTATGTTGACATAGGCGGCGCCTAACCTATCGCCTATATTGTCATAGGCAGCGCCTATCTTGTCGTCCATGTTGATATAGGCGGAGCTTAACCTATCCCCCTTGTTGACATAAGCGGCGCCTAACCTATCCCCCATGTTGACATAGGCGGCGCCTAACCTATCGCCTATGTGTACATAGCTAGTGCTTAACTTATCGCCTATGTTGACATAGGCAGCGCCTAACCTATTGCCTATGTTGACATAGGCGGCCCCTAACCTATCTCCTATGTTTACATAGGAAGCGCCTAACCTATTGCTAAAGTGAGGTAGTGAGCATAGGTAATGGCATAGGTGGCGCCTAACCTATCGCCTGAGTTGACATAGGCGGAGCCTAACCTATCACCTATATGAGGCGTTGAGTATAGGCAATGGCATAGGCGGCGCCCAACCAATCTACTATGTTGACAAAGGCGGCGCCTAACCTATCGCCTAAGTGAGGTAG
>NW_025892885.1:0-1274 GCF_002878395.1 Capsicum annuum
TTGAAATCTAGGAAGACCCCTATTCAGTATTCTATATAAGACCCCTTTGGTCACTATCACCGTGGATGATTTTTTTTTGGACTCTAAGTTTATGAGAAGGAAAAAGGGATTTTAAGGCCAGGGCTTAAGGTTTTTATTCTTTACGTGGGTGGGGATTCTGGGGGAGAAAGAATTTTTGGTCACTATTTAGGAAGATGTTTAGCTTTTTTTTCATTCCCGGTTCAATTTTTTTTAGAAGCGAAAGAAAATTTTGGGGGGTTAAGAATTCTGAAAGAAAAGGAGTTATTTTGTGAAATTCTTCTTGTATATCCTTTTTGGGAAGCTGGTCGACAATATCAAGCTCCTAGTGGTGATGAATTTGCTGATAGCTCGTCGTCCCGCTTGCTGCTCCAAAAAAAAATGATAAATACACCCTTTTTATTTTTAGTTTATTGCTTTTCTTCTTCATCCCTCTTTCTTCGTGGTAATATTTATTGTTTGAATGAGGCTGGGTTGTCTGCTTTTAAAAGCCTTAAAAGGCCATAGGATTTATGTGTAATCTATATTGGTTTCATCTTGGTTACACATTGCTTAGTCTTTTTTGTGATTATCTACATAGTGTCTTTTTTTTCTCTCCTATTTTCATACAACATTCTTAATTTTATTTTGGATGTTTGGCTTTGAGGTCATCGTTACTGCCAGTGTATGGATTACCTTGATTTTGGTCTATTAAATCAGAATAAGGTAACTTTGCATTGATTTGTTAACTTGCCGATTCATGTTTTAGGATTGTATTGTTGTAGGTTTAAACTCTATTCTTTTAACGTTCTTTTCCCAATCCCTCTTTTGGTTTACTATATGGGGTTTAAGGCATCTTGCTTTCCTTGTTTTAGCTTCCAAGTGTTTAAACTAACTGACTATTTGTTTCTATCGTCAATCTGTCCAGTATGTTTAACTGTGTGTTTCGCAAATTATGTAAGATTCCTGTAAAATTTTGCTAATTCCAAATTTGATAATCAAGTTGCCTCTCTTTTTTGATTAGAATTTGGTTCAACGAGAATGAGAAAGTATTGGAAAATTTGAGCTCTAGCAAGAACCTTGAGTACCCTAATTCGGTTTCCTAGGCTTCTCCTTATTCCAAACTTGAAGATCACTCATTGAATCTTATTTTCTAAAGTTAAAATCAAATCCCCATCAAAGTCATTTGCTCATATGTGTAGCACTAAACACATGGCTTTTATTTATTCATCTGTATACCTGTATTATTCTGCCGAGAAATATGCTTGAATTTAGCT
>NW_025892886.1:0-1715 GCF_002878395.1 Capsicum annuum
ATATAATCGCGGCAAACAACAGTGATATGCATGGCTTTGTTGTGCATCGATCCTTCAAACAGAAATTCTTCATCACTGAATGATATGCGATGATTCCCCACAATGTTCCTTATCATCGCAGCCAGATTCTCAATACTCATTTTTGTGGGAACATATGCTTTCTCTAAGACCTTTGATAAAGCCTATCGGTGGTATTACAAACTCATTAATAGTACTAAGACAGAGATTTGGGCTGGCGTTTTCTCCAGGTGTTTGACAATTGAGTAATCCTTTGGTTTCATACGCCTCCAAAATTCCATAGCCTCTCCTTCAGTGATTGTCCTTTTCTATGAATCTTTTTTATTGGTCAATTTCTCAGGGATGTAACATCGTCCCGATCGCGTCATCCCTTGGGCAGCAGCGGTTTGCACAATAAATTCCTTTCTTGGCAAGGGAGCGTACACTTAAGTCGGGGCCGTCATTACTATAAATAGGGCTTTCTCATTGATACTTAAGGCAACCACAACCTTCTCCATCTTTCCTACCTCTTGCGCTCTTTTGAGCTTTTCGGAGTTCACCTGGGTAATGGTCTTTCCAGATGCCCATTCGCCTTCTACTTCAATCATGTTAACTGTAGATCCCCCATGGTTGGGCAATGGATTTCTGTTAACATTTGGAGTAAGTTCTTGGAGCGTGATGACCTTTTGATCGATTAGATCCTGGATCTTGTGTTTCAAGTAGACACAATCCTTTGTACTGTGCCTCGCTGCCCCCGAATGATAAGCACAATGTTGACTTGCATTAAAAAATTGAGAGTTGTGATTGATATTCCTTGGCTATATTGGTTGCAAATGACCAGTATTCTTCAATCTTTCAAACAATTGGGTGCGACTTGTAGCTAGTGGGGTGAAATTTCGGGGAGGTTTCTTTTCGTGGTTTGGACGTTGGGGGTTATACGGGATTAGGTTTGTAGGAGAGGGTACTTGGTGATAATTTAGAGGTATTTGGAAATTTGTTTGGTTATTTAGAGGAGTGGTTTGGAAATGAGACTGATAATTTGGAGGTGGAACTGGGTATTGGGGAAAAATATTTATTTTTGGAGTTTGGTATGAGGATTAGATATTTGGGAGTGGATTTTGGTATTAAGGGTGGGCGTAGAACGCGTGCGGAAGGTTAGGTGATGGTGGAGAAGATAAAATATTTCTAGAATTGAACCTCTTTATCATTTTCGTAACAGGATTAGCAAAAATCACACCTATATCTTCCTTTTTCTTCTTCAAGAACATGACAGTCCCAGACGACGTTGGGGTTTTGGCAATCTTCCCTGTCCAAATACCTTTTTCCTATAATTCTCCTATTTTTACCAAATCCATAAAAGTTTCCCTGACAGCGGACACCATTCTGGTATAATATTCTCCTTCTTGAGTGCGGGAGAACACGAATACCATTTCCTCCTCGGACATGGGGGGTTGCACTTTGGCAGCTTTTTTTCTCCAACGAAAAGCATAGTCTCAAAAACTCTCAACATTTCTCTGTTTGATCCGATCTAGTGAATATCGGTCAGGGACTATTTAAATTTTGAATGCAAACTAGTCAAGAAAACCCTTGGCCAATGCTTTCCAACCAGTCTACTTTTTTGGCTCCTGAGACATGAACCACTCCAAGGCTTCGCCACTTAAACTTCTACTGAATAGACGCGCCAATAACTCCTCGTTTCTCTCTATCCCTACCAGTTG